>NC_059326.1:44286250-44594375 GCF_018350155.1 Leopardus geoffroyi
AGGGTTGCTGGAGGGGTTGTGGGAGGGGGGATGGGTTAAATGGGTAAGGGGCATTAAGGAATCTACTGAAATCATTGTTTCACTCTATGCCAACTAATTTGGATGTAAATTTTAAAAAATAAAAAATAAAATTAAAAAAGATTAATGGTTATTAATTAGTTGTTATAAGGTTATAATGTATAATATGAAACATAATATATTCTTTAAAAATATCCCTATAGATATACACATTGATATCAACCTAATTACAATAAAATGAAGTTGAAAGAACTTGAATTTGAAAACTATATAGTCTGCCCCATCTACTTAATAAACATCCTAATATGTATATAAATGAATGCATTAATACACAGACTCACACAAACATTTTTAGAAGAACACAAATTGGTAACAGAATTATATCTGGAAAAGGGAACTAGGTCCTGACTTTGGAGACTGGTTAATGCTCAAAGTGAACTTTTTGGTTTCAGTCTAATATATAATAACTGACATGTTTACAACTAGAATACATCTATAACCCAGAAATAAGTGAAAACGAGAAAAAATAATAAAATATAGTAAATTTGAGTAATTACAGAAAACTAAATACTGTAAAATATTATTGGCATAACTTTTATTCTTTAAATAATAAATGTCCTTTATATAATAAATATCACCTTAATGAAATAAATTATAAATATATATTACTTTTATATGTAAATTTTCTAAGAGAAAAATTATATCATTAATTAATAATAGAAAAATTCAAATATATGAATAAAGTCTAAGTATTTTTAAAATTTCAATTTTAGTTGTAAAATATAACAGGAACTTAGATTTTTGTAAATTATGAATAGTATGTATTTAAATGTTTCTTTACTTATTTTGAGAGAAGAGAGACAGAGCATGAGTGGGGAAGGGCAGAGAGAGAGAGAGAGAGAGAGACAGAGAGAGAGAGAATGAGAGTCCCAAGCAGGCTCCACATGCCAGCGTGGAGCCCACGTGGGGCTTGAAACAATGAACCATGAGATCAGGACCTTACCTGAATGCAAGAGTGTGACACTTAACCAACTGAACCACCCAGGCTCCCCATGGATAATATATATTTAAAATCAAGTTATTTAACTATGTATGTAAAACCAAGATAATCTGCTCAAAGAATAGCTAGAGACATTCTGTCTAAAATTAATCACAAAACAGAGTCAAGACAAGTTCATCGACTGCAATGGCCATGTACTATATAATTCAGAATAGAAGCTCTGTTGTCAGACTTCTTGGGCATAAACTTTATTTACAGCACTTGGTAATTATGTGACCTGGGGAAAGCTAATCACTTTATTTTTTTTTTAATTTCATTGTTTATAATATAGGGAAAATGCTAGTGATTAACGAGTTGTTATAGAAATAAATGTTAAAACACAAAGTAACTACATAATAAAACATCCAGAGCCCTCCACTCTAAACCCTAGCAAATCTTTCCAACTGTAGTCGTCAGTTCTGGTATTCCACTTAATTCTGGTATACGTCACCACACATGCCATTTGATATTGTTTCCTGTCTTACAATGTTCATCTTTTAATATTCTATCCTTGGCCAACTTTATCCATCTACTCAATGTGTTGTTTCATGAAATAATAATCAAAGTAACCTGTAAAATTCCTGCAAATAATAAACACTCAAGATTCATGTTCCATATAGCCAAAATAGCTTATTTGAATATACGCAGTATCCCAAAATCCCAGAGAATTTTTTATCATATTCCATCAAATTAATCAAATATGTACTGGATCAAAGCAAATATGGATCATTTACTATTAGTAGGATGCATGCATAAGATCTCACATTTCCACGTCATATTATTTCAATACTATATGTTGCATTTTCTCATGTACATTTACTAAAACAAGAAATCATATTTCATTCCTTTTTCCTTCAGTTTCCTAGTATTTAGGATACTGATATAATCCTTTCTGAATCATAAGATAAAATAAATATATATTAAATAATTTCTCAGGGCGCCTGTATGGCTCAGTCAGTTAAGCGTCCAACTTTGGCTCAGGTAATGATCTCACCATTCCTGAATTCGAGCCCTGTGTGGGGCTCTGTGCTGACAGCTCAGAGGCTGGAGACTGTTTCAGATTCTGTGTTTCCCTCTCTCTCTGCCCTTTCCCCAGTTGCATTCTCTCTTTCTCTCAAAAATAAATAAACAAAAATAATAACTTCTCACATATTTCTTACAACTTCTTTTTGATCACTTTTATATGCCTAACATTTCCATAAGTAATCATAAAATCATTTATGGAACAATACTAAAAGTTTGTTAATGTTTTATGTTTCCTTTTTCAGTATATAGGATTATAAAGTTACTTGATGCTTTCACAAGGTGAGTCTTTGACTTAATATCTCTTATGATCAATGATACAGTTTAGAAAGTGTTGAATATATATAATCTTTGCACTTAGAAATATGATAAATTGCCTTAAAATTGATCACAAATACCATATGATTTCACTCATGTGTGGAATTTAAGAAATAAAACAAACGATCATGGCAGGAAAGGAGAAAGGAAAACCAAGAAACAGACTCTTAACCATAGAGAAAAAATTGACAGTTACAAGAGGGGAGGTGGATGGGAGAATGGGTTAAATACATGATGTAAATTAAGGAGTGCACTTATGATGAGCCCTGAGTGTTGTATGGAAGTGTTGAATCACTATATTGTACACCTGAAACTAATATTAAACCATATGTTACTTAACTGGAATTCAAATAAAAGTAAAAAAAAAAATTGATGAAACATTTATTTTATTTATAGTAATATCAAATTCAACTTCCTAAGGGCGTATCATATATATCTGGGCTCAAGCATGTCTAATTACAAATTAATTAATTGTTTTTTTAATTACTAATTCTAAATCAATATCATCTTTATTTAATAGGAATGATACCTACAATCTGAATAATTATCAATTTATGAAACTATCAACTGAGATACCTTTTGTTTGTAAATGGTAGACATTTGCCATTTGCATATGCTAATGGAATGTTTGTGATAGAATATGTTTGCAAAAGAAAAATAATGTTTTATAAGTGTGACTGTATTGAAATGAATTTATTGTTATATTGACAAGTGATAATGTTTTCTTTCAAATTAAAACATTATTTTATTGAATAGCAGAAATGCCTATTAAATTTTTTTTTTCAACGTTTATTTATTTTTGGGACAGAGAGAGACAGAGCATGAACGGGGGAGGGGCAGAGAGAGAGGGAGACACAGAATCGGAAACAGGCTCCAGGCTCTGAGCCATCAGCCCAGAGCCCGACGCGGGGCTCGAACTCACGGACCGCGAGATCGTGACCTGGCCGAAGTCGGACGCTTAACCGACTGCGCCACCCAGGCGCCCCTTAAATTTTAATAGAGTAAAAGGTGAGTATAATATTATTTAATTCCATTCATTGACGTTTAAATAAGATAGAAAGAGATAATACAATATAAAAAAGAATCATATTGAAAGATGTAAATGTATGCTACTTTCAAAGTGCCTCCTGTGTATGATACTAGGCACAGAATTTGTTGAATACACACTGGAACAGCATTCCCTACTATTCTCTACACCTTCTCCCAGGTTTCCACTTTCAAATTGATTTTTAAAGGACAATTGTATTATTGTCTCTTGTCTTTCCTAGGGGTAACATTTACTTAAATTCAGGAAAATTTATATTCTTTTGTAGGACAGTGAACATTAGGAAGTTTGCATATATCACGATATATATTGCATACATATAATTATATGTAAGCAAGTTACATACTTTTCATTTTTCTTTTTGGTTCTCCATACTATGAAGAAGAACGTTTCCAGAATATGTTTTTATAGTAAAAATTTAAGCAAATTGATAAGAGAACATCTTGATTTTGTGGATTACCGAATCATGTCATTCAATCATGGTTAAATTATCTACCTAGCTCTACACTATTATTTAAAATTATTTCTTAATTTTAAAGTAATATTAAAAAATGCGGGGGGGCGCCTGGGTGGCGCAGTCGGTTGAGCGTCCGACTTCAGCCAGGTCACGATCTCGCGGTCCGTGAGTTCGAGCCCCGCGTCGGGCTCTGGGCTGATGGCTCAGAGCCTGGAGCCTGTTTCCGATTCTGTGTCTCCCTCTCTCTCTGCCCCTCCCCCGTTCATGCTCTGTCTCTCTCTGTCCCAAAAATAAATAAACGTTGAAAAAAAAAATTTAAAAAAAAAAAAAAAAAAAAAAAATGCGGGTAGTTTATTTTGAAAGTAATATATATATATATATACACACATGTATACATGTACAAGATATATATGTATACATGTATATATTTCAGTATATATATATATATATATATATATATATATATATACACACATACACGTATACACACATGTATATATACATATAATAAATCTTAAATTCTTTTCAGGCCAAAGAATAAAAATCATAGTAATCAGATACAATTTCTATACACAAAAGCTATTTTTACCTACAAGTAAAACTACCCAATGCACATCACCTTGGAGAGAAAAAAAGGTTAAATAGCAAAGCAGTGATCTTTATCTAAGGCTCATGCATTTATTACCCATGGCAGTTTTCTCTACTTGCTGTCATAACAAAAGAAAATTGTAAATTGGAACACTTTATTCTGGGAAAATTGTTATTGAAACAAAGTATTTTTTCTAAATCTTTCTAAGTTGAATGCATTTTAATTTTAAAATAAAACTCTGTTCGTTTCTAGTTCCTTTATCCCCCTAGAAGAATCCTTAATGAGTTTCTGTCATAGCTTATTTTCACTTTCATGTTTGTATAAATTAACACTTCATTAAAAAAGTATTCATTTATTTAAAACAATGTTTCCCTTGATGGAAATGGAGGAGTAGGCATTAGCAACTATGATTAAGAGCAAATAATGGAAAAAGTGGGTGAGTCTTAGAATATATTATTTGATACTCTGCTTTATTTTTCATCACAGATGATGGCAATAGAGCTGATATTACAATCAATACCTTCTACATATGCAACAAATATTTTAGGTACTGAAATAATACAAAACCAAATTCCTAGCAAAAATAGAAAGTTTTATTATATTACATGATTATAACTAAAGAGTGTATGATAATGACTATCCATAGTAACTTTGGAAACAGATTGCTTCTATTTATATTTTACAGAATAGGTTTTTTTTCTGATAGTTTAAAAATATTATTTTAGCCATATTAATGACCTAATCTGGTATATGCATTTCTATCTAGTTGATAACTATTAAACAGCATGCTCACACACATATATCTATTAATTAAATGAATTGATATATATAAAATATTTAGAAAATCATCGGGCACATAATGAATTTCTTGTAAGTGCTTTAAATTGAGTTTCTCAGGAAGCAGACAATGGGATGGAAATTAGCACACAGAAAATCTGCTGGATACGTTTATCTATGAAAGGGAGAATGAAGAAGTAGGATTGGATAGAGTTGTGGTACATGGTCAAGACTAATGTGGGGGCGCCTGGGTGGCTCAGTTGGTTGAGCGTCTGACTTTGGCTCATGCCATGATCTCACGGTTTGTGAGTTCAGGTCCCACATTGGGCTCTGTGCTGACAGCTCAGAGCCTGGAGCCTGCTTCTGAATCTGTGTCTCCCTCTCTCTCTGCCCCTCCCCCACACACGCTTTGTCTCTCCCTGCCTCTCAAAAATAAAGAAAACTAATAAAAAAAAAAAAAAAGACTAATGTGGCTCAGTGGGCAGCTCCCTCAGAGTTGTTCCAATTTGGGTGAGGGAACCAGGTCCATATACCCTGTGTTTGACTAGTTTTTGAATATAGGGTGCTCAATGAAAGAGGCATGATGTAGTTTTCACCAAGAAAAGAGGTCCTAAAGAAGCTTGACAGCTGAGAGTAGTTTTGGGCTGTGCTCTCAGTACCTGGAGTAATAAGGACAGCCTACCTCCTTCCAATTTCCACCTCTTGTATTGCTCAGATCTGTTCTTCATATGGGTTTCTACAACAGTTCCTTCAGCATCATAATGGACCAGTTCTTCAGTGAAACTTAAGAGGGAGTTTAGATGATGAACTAGAGACCCTGACACTGCAGCTGAATTTGGGACTACAATTGATACTCATAGTCTCTCTAATTTACCATTTATTTTAAATTGCCCTTATGCTCAGGCAGAATTTCTGGTAGTCTTGGTGGCATACCTGATGGTATACCCTAGACCTTCTCCCTGATAAAGTTGAGCCATTAGTCAGTCAGTCATATGATCATAGCTCAGTATTGCTGGATTTATCTATTAAACATCAGATTAGTCAAGGGAGTGCCAAAAGGCACCAAAATGTGCTGCATAGACATATAATGCACTTCTGCTACCTTCCTACATCCACTTCATAATCAGGTTCAATTTTTCTAGACAAGATAAGCACTTCACTTCTTGCCTGCTGAAACACTGGCACAAAGTTTTCAAAGTGCTTAGGCAACATGGAACATGAAGCACAGCTTTTCCAAATGAGCCAGTGAATTATCTCACCCAGGATCAAGCCTTTCTCTTGGCAGCCCATCACTCTCCCCACCCAAAATATCTGAAAGGATCGTTCCATCGGGTCACCCAAACTATTGTTAAATGTGAAGCACAGCATAATATTTCTTACTGCCAAATCCTGTGTCCTTACTACTGCTTTTGTTGATACTGATCCCAAGAGTACTCCTAGGTTGATGGTAAGCGGAATTACTCCTCCTTCCAAGGGTTTGAACACTGAATTCTTCCTACTGGGACACATCACCATATAAGGGTCTTTGGTATGTTGTATCCTGGAAAATGACACCTCACTTTTATAAAACATTGTCATTGGGGTGGTGCTTTGGCTGTGCATTTGACTGGTTATTCAATTGCTCTATCATTCCTCTAGATTCTGGATACTGTTGTTTTGAAATAGTCAGTGGATACCATGGTCTTGAACTCATTCCTGCATCTTCTTTGTGTAAAGTGTGCCCGTTGGTCTGAGATGTTATGCAAAAGCCTATGAAAGTGAGTCATTCCAAATTTCTTTGGAGAGTGGCTCTGAATGCCGAAAAGTAACCTATATTTTGGAATATGTTTTCATTCCTATAAAAAATGAACCGCTGCCCCTTCGAAGGCAAAAGAGGTCCAAAGTAGTCAATTTTCCACCAAGTTTCTATATGTTCTCTTCAAAGATTGGGGGCTCAGTGTTTAATCTTGTTGCTCAAAGGCTGAACATCAAAGTGATAACAGCTTCCCCAAAATTGGTAAATAGGATTCATACTATTTATGAATTTCATACTAGGCCAATACATAGACCCCACACCAAAAATATAAGGAGAAAATTTAAAACACTACAGCTAAATAATTATAAAGGGATATCACAATCAACAAAAAGAAAATAAATACATCAGCCAACAACCTGCATGTTACTTCCACAAATTCTATGTCTCAAAGACCTGTTAATTATTGTTTCTTGGGCATTTCATATATGCTTTGCTCACAGTTAATGATTAGGTCACATCTTACCCCAAAATAATTTGAATACTGCACTGTCTGAAATAAAATTATATAAGCTAACTATTTAAATCAAGATACAATAAATTCTCTCATGATGGAAAACAATCTGCCTCAAAATACCAATGCCTACAAACTATGCCAAGAAAACTACATAATCAAATGATTTAGGAAAATTCTAATGTCTAAGCAACCACAACAGTCAGTATATTCAAAGAAAACAGTTGATTGTTTGCATATGTATGTGCACATCCACATAAATGTGTGTGTCTGTGTGTGAACACATACATGTATACATGCATACATAGATAAGTGCAGACACATAGATATGCATGCACATAGGTATTTTTGATAACCTGAGATGTTTAGTTTATTTAAAGCATAATAATTCCTTTATGTTTTTGTTTGGCTTAGTTTTCTCTTGTTTTATATCAAAAAGAGAAGAATAATTTCAATTTTTGTGTTTTTGCTTCATAAAATATAATCCACATGTTTACATGTGATATATTAAAATAAGTTTTACTCCACCAGCATGCTCCCTTATTTCCTACAATTTGCTTTGGTTGCTTATTTCCCACAATTTGCAATATTATTTGTGATTTACAATCAGTTTTTTACAATACTTGATTTCAACAATGTGTTGCATGTGATATACCGGTGTTGTTCCAAATTGTTTTATATTGGACTCATAGATAACTATAACCCCTTGGCTTCTATGTATTGGCAAAACCACTTAGTGACTATCACAAAAACTATCTGAAACAATTCTCTTTCCCCTTTCTCACTTATCACTTTGATAAAAAAAAAAATCTAACACAATTCTGTAACACTCATTTACATCCTGGGTCAAAAAATGATTCAAGTTCATGTAAATAATGTATATTTATATAAACAACAGTTTTTAATCATCAAAAAACCCTTTCTCAAATTCCTACTAATTTATATCAGAAAACTCTATATCATTTTGATACCTAAATAAATGTTTCCCTTAAGATCAGGAAAATTCCATCCAGATTTTCTAAAACAAAACAAAAGCGTCCAAATTGGTAGCAGAATATGAATGCTTAAATTTTTTTCATAAAGGGAAGTATTTTTTATCTTTCCTTTGTCACATTAGAAAGAAAATTTTGGGTGTTTCTCACAGAAAGTGCTGAATTCCCTAGATAGAAGAAAATAGCTTCCTTACTGCATCTCTAGGGATAGATGCCTGGATAATTTTCTTTAGAAAGAATGAAACTTTCTTACCTTTGTGTATGGCAGAATTATATTTCCTTAATGATACGGCTTCTAGTTAAACAGAGCAATCCACCCTTTTTGAACTACATGTGCCATCACAGATTACTGTGAATAAGTAAACTGAAAAAGATATACATGGCAAGATAGGAATGAGTGTGATTAGAATATAATGAAACTCAAAGATGAGAGAATGAGCTGGGATGAGCCTTCTTTGAAAGATATGTTCAGCAAAATGGGCAAGACAGAGTCCATTTCAAAGACCATGATTCAGAGCACAAGAGCTATGGTGGCTCAATGTCCACAGAACTAAATTACCAGACTTTGCCTGAGTGAAACAAAAATGATTACCTCTGCCGAAAACTTCCTTGTCCTCATATGGAAGTAATAATCATTTGCAGGATGTGATATAATTTGTGGTTTATCACTATATACATATAATATGAAAACCTATCTCTAAATTGTCTCTTACAGATGACAGAGAAACCAAAGGAGAACCTTCCCTTCCCCCACCAGCACAGTGGTAGGAACATCCTGTACAGGTCGTTGGGCTGAGCTAAGCAAAGGTAAAGTGAGAAGGAGAGATCTTCTCTAGTATATAAAACTTCAAAAAGTTGTTGACAATTACAAGAGTCCATAAGCATTCCAAATAAATCCATTAGGAAGAATAAGTGCTGTCTATCAATCTCTAAACAAGGATGTGAAAATTTTGTGGATAATCTCTATAGCATTTTCTATCTAGATATGCTCTATTTCCTCTTTAATGTTTTTCTCAACTATTACAAATAATTATTAATTTTAAATCTATGAAGTTTATACTGATACACATTAGGTATCACTTCTCTATTTTCTATTATCTGTATTTCTAATATTTCTAATATTGCAACAGCAAATTTTGAGTTCATTTTCCAAAACATACAGAGTATGTTAAGTTGTATTTTGGGTGAAGTAAACTTTTGCGTGTTTGCCTTGCAGCCTAACTGAAACTTGTGATGTTTACCACTTGTCTTCTAACTTTGTCTATAGGGTCCTGAGGACTAGTGATTGTGCTGGTTGAGTGAAGCCTGGACAAGGTGGAGAGCATATTCTTGCTTTGGATTCTTCTAAAAGCCATTAGTCCTTCAAGTTGCTCAGTAAAATGGGTCAGAACAAAACACCTACCTATGATACATTTTGTTTCCATAGTTGAAAAAAATAAAAACAATATTGTACTTCTGTTTTAGTGGCTTTGGGTGAATGAAACTACAATTTGTGTTTCACCCTGGAAGGAATACCCTGACATCATTCCCGTATACATGATATGACTCCTGGAAACTTCACTCAGGAGGCAGAGTCTTGAATTTTCATGAGGCTTATCTCTCAGCCTCCAGAATGCATGTATCTTACCAATTCATTCAGGGTACCTGATTCTTTCTTCCCACCAGATCTTGGCACTATAAATGTCATAGACTGATATGCTATGCTAGGGGGTAGTGAAATGATCAGCATCCCTGTGGGTTAATTAGAATCTATTACAAGAGTGTTAATGTAATGCAGAGGTAGGAAAATGAAGGTATATTGCTTTATCCTGATAGATTGAATCAAATTACATCTGGTGTTTTCTCTTAGAGAATGGAGGAAAAGCATTTAGCAGATGGATAGCTTCATACCAGGGGATGCATTCATTTTCTCCACTATCATTTTTAAGACACATCTGTCTCCCATACAGACCAATCAGATGAGTTAAAGGTGGATATACTATCTATATTTTTCAAGTGTTTAATAGTAGTGTTTATTAATGTAGTTCACTCAGTAATATAGTATTGTTATCACTTTGCTATTTTGCTAAGAAAATTTGGTTCCAGAGGTTACAATTCTCCCATCTTATAATAATTATTCTTACTTTTAAGGTCAGGGAACCAAGGTGGTATTTCTATTAACTGTTGAGTATGTCTATTTTATTCAGGATCCAGGAAAGTTTTTATTAGGTTGATGAATACAGAAAACTCACGATGATATGGAATCAGTTCCAAAACCTACTTTCACTAGTAGATCACCTCTGGATCACAAGAAATTACTAAGCTCAGTAAATCAATCAGATAACTGGAAATGTTTATTCCTTGAATGAATGCTGACACTGGTAAATGGCCAATTATCTTTTAGGATGGAAGTCTAAAAGAAGGGTATAAATACATAATTAAAATATCAATACAAGATCTTTCCTTAAATCATAAATCTGCCTGCTCTTCAATCCTTCAGGTGAGTGACACTGCCTTTCTGAACTTAACTAGGTCTGGGAATTGGATCAAATTGGATCAAAATGAGTCTCCATTGGGATGACCAATATATGCTCTACTTTTAATTAGATTTATATTTTGATTATGCAAAAATGTATGGTCTCAGATGGCTGGCCATTTCTTTTTGTGCCGAGAACAGCAATTAGTCATTGCCAATATTCCAGCATGTCAGCTATCCCGATTATAAACTTGTTGCCTATTACGGTAAGCATGTCTGCCTTTCCTATACACGTCAGGTGATGTGTCTTTGCCTCTGACACTCTAGGATTCCATCATCTCCATGGAAATCAATTAGCTAATTTCAAGCATCTTCCATATTTATTCCTATCCTATAAAGAACAACCATTATAGTGTTTTCAATGATACTTATAAAATATATTCCTCGGGGTGGTTGGGTGGTTCATTTGGGTAAGCGTCCGACTTCAGCTCAGGTCATGATAATCTCATGGTTCTTGAGTTCATGCCCTGCATCAGGCTCTGTGCTGACAGCCCAGAGCCTGGAGCCTGCTTCAGATTCTGTGTCTCCCTCTCTCTCTGCCCCTCCCCTGCTCATGCTCTATCTCTTTCTTCTTCAAAAATAAATAAACTTTAAAAATTTAAAACATATTCCTCAATGTCATTGAGATTTAAACAGTTCCTTAGCCCACTGGGCACCTAATTATGAGATGATAAAATAAGTTATTTATAATGAAATCTAAAATTTGTATCTCCTCAGTTTTTGGAGTTTTTTTTTTCATCTTATCATAACAAGGAATTGCAGCAGGCATCACAATTTCAGTAATCAGAGACTAAGTTTGATTTGTGGTTCAATCCAGTAACCAAGGAAAGGCATAAACTAGGAAAATGCATAATCTCTGTTAATTTCCCTCAAACTCCCATTTCTATAGGCAACTGAATCTAATAGAGTTATTCTTTTCAAGTACATTCACAGACATTCCCACACATTATTTTCATGCCTCTGAAGATAAGTAAAACCTTGTGTTGTTTCTATGTAAAACTTTTCTCTGGCCAGATATTTTCTTGCCCACTGAGAGCAAGTTTGAAGTTTGGAGGCAATAAGAAATGATAGAACTGGGAGATAAGGAGAACTGGTATCCCTTGGATTGTCTGGGGAAGCTGTGACCTTAAATGAGGCCATTTCAAAATAAGCAGGGACAAGCCTTCAAAAACAAAGGCAGAGAGGCACCTTATATTGATAAGACAGGCCCAGAGGCTTTGGGCAGATTTTGATATTTAGTACTATCTAATTCTATCCAGGTGTCTTCATTGCACATCACAGGATCCAGTTCTTTCCCAACCAACTTTCAGATGAGGGACTGAGTGAAACTAGACACTGAATATAATTTAACAACCTGTAGCATAAGCTTCATTCTCACTGTGAGATTTTATTACAGCAGCTGCCATGTCTATCAAAGCCCAGCCTTCCATAGAAACTTCATTTACACTACTGAAGATAATGACTTGATTGCTTTGTCCTCTATAATATGAATAGCCAATGTCCTATACACAAAGCAAATGCATGCTTGAATCTCTTCCAACTTATCTATCTAGATGATTAAAACCCATATTTCCATATTGTTGAGTGTCGCTAAAGAGATCTCTGATGTAATTTTCTATTGGTCAGAATACAGGTGAGAATAAAATCCACTTCAGCTAGCATAAGAATGGAGGACAGATCTCATAGTGATAAATAGCTTACTGAATTATTTGAGGATGTGAAGAAATTAATTCTAGTCTGACCTGACCTGTAAAGCCACAGTACTGAAATGGGTTTCCTAGTTGCTGCTCCCTGACACTTTCAGAAACTGTATAATTAAGAATCAGCCTACCAGGTACCTGGGTGGCTCAGTCAGTTGAGCATCCAACTTCGGCTCAGGTCATGTTCTCAGTTTGCGAGTTCCAACCCTGCGTCAGGTTCTGTGCTGACAGCACAGAGCCTGGAGCCTGCTTCAGATTCTTTGTCTCCCTCTCTTTCTGCCCCCTCCTCTGCTTGTGCTGGGTGTCTCTCTCTCAAAAATAAATACACGTTAAAAAAACATTAAAGAAAAATAATCAGCCCACCAAATTAGGAGATTCATGCTACAAATATCAACTCTCTATCTGCAGTTTCTTTTGCTAAAATCAGAAAGCTTTCTGTTGATTTGGAAAGCTTCAAGAAAATTATCACCTCTGGCACAATCTGTAATCTCTAGTGCTGTCTCTTTTTCCCTGTTTGATTCAGTTCTAAATTTAAGTTTACTGTGAGTATACTTTATTCATGAGATCTTATAAGATTCTCTAATGGGATCTGAAAAATACAGTTTATAGTGTTCCAGCCTCTTTATGCTAGGATATGATGTTGGATGTTTGTTAAATGAGATATTTTAAAAACCTCTCCCTCACTAATAGAGTCTTTTGAATTCTCATCATTATTTTACATTCACCCTTTTCCCCTATTTTAAACTATTAACCATTTTCCTGGACTTTTTGGATGTAGGTGAGATTAAAGTATGTGCTCAATTTACTGGACTCTTGCAAGACCATTCCCAGATAAAAAAGACTTTGCCAAAATTGGTGACCTTAAATTTCTGGAAGACTTCTCTGAGCAATTTTATTTGCAATATGTGCCTTAGTTATTACACTGAATGCCCTAGAACTTGTTACTCTATACACACTTTTGGGAAAGAATTATGCCAAATTTCAATATGTCAAGCTGTGATTAATCAACTTGGTTCCCCAAAAGATTAAATTACTACTGCAAAAGGTCAATAAATGCTAATGATTGTTATCTGGCCTTAGAACTATGAACAGAATTCTTAAAAAATGATTTTATAGAAAAAATAACTAGGTCATTTTGGAATAAATGATTAGAAATGTCAACTGAATTTGTTACTTTTGTTGTGAAAAGCTTGGTCATTCAATAGACAATTAGTGTCTCTTTTTCATAGGATATTGTGCTAAAAAGAACACCAGTCATATGGAATAAATATTGGTCTTCACTCTTATCGAAACAGAATGGAAAGAAAATGTAGCTGCAGTTTTTTGTTCAACAATACTTTTTAAGTACCTAGTATGTGGCTGGTATTTGTAAAGATTCTGAGGAGTGTATATAAAGGAGACTGGAGATGTTCCAAGAGCTTAAATATAGTGGACTTTATAAGCACTCTGTTATTAATTCTTAGTATGTCATGTTATTCAGATTAAGGGGCCATTTTTACCATTTTAATAATGAAGAAACAAAGGCTCAAAAAGTTATTATATCCACAAAGTCAAACTGAGAATGTGTGTTGTCCCCAAATCCAGGTATTTTATGTAGCATCAACCATATTGCTTACAATCTAAAAGGATAGACAGAAATATGAGCAACTAATTAATTTTCTCACAATGAGTAGAATGATAAGCATATCAGTATAGATATAAAGTATTTAGGATGGCTAGAGAAGAGACTGCTCTATTTTGAATGGAAAGATAAAATAAAAAGAGTTCATGGTAAGAATTGGTGATTATGAAATTACTAGATCACTTTTAAGAGGTAGAGATTTAGAGAAAAGTATGAGCACAGTTCTACCCATAACAGTGAGTGATGCATACAACGTGACATCACTAGAAGGATTTATTCAGAAAAGGCTTGAAACAGAAATTCTGGCTAAAAGACTGTTAATAGTTCATGTGAAGGATAATTAAAGGAAGTAGGGCAGCAGTAATACTGAACTGAAACTAAAGCCTGAAGAAACACTGGAGTTAAACACAGAAAAACTAGAGTCAAACTCAGAAAAACTTGGAGACAAACTGAATATTATGTGTAAATGAAAATGGAAACTAAAAGTATTTCTGCTATTTTGGTATGGTAGACTGAAAGTATTTTGATGCTTATGGAAACAGTAGAATGAAAAGTTTGGAGAACAGGTAGAAAAAATACAATTTGAGACATTTCAATTTTCTTATGCATATGGAGATATAACAAACATGCCAAACTTCATTAAAGTCAAAAGATCAGGAAGTCAGAACAAAGATATAGACTTAGAAGCCATGCATATAGAAAAGATGATTGTAGTGGTGAGGTTAAAAAAAAATGTAGAGCATCTTTTTAAAGGTGCCGAAGACAGAATTTTACAAAATCCCTATACTTGAGGATCATATGTGCTGATTTAGGAAAATAGGATAGAATGAGGAAGAGCACAAGAAGAGCGCTCAGAAGCAAAAGAGTAAGGAATTTAAGTAGAACAGTTTTTTTCTCAAAGGGACAAATAGTATGAAGACACGACAATGTAAATGTTCTAATTTGTAAGTTACAGTATATTTGTTAGGGCCATTAACATAGTCTTTATCCTCCTGTATTTGTTAGAATATTTAGACCTGTAAGACGTTACACAGACACATTGGGAACATTTTCTTTTTTCACCTTATTATTAATTTTATTTTTGTCCCAGCTTAACTGAGATATAATAGATGTGTAACATTGTGCATATTTAAGGCATACAACATGATGATTTGATATATTTATAAATTGCAAAATGATTATTATAGCATTAATTAACACCTCCATCATGTCACATAATTATCATTTAATTTTTGTGGTGAGAACATTTAAGATTGAATGCAGGTCTTTATACGACTTTTTGTCTCTGCCTAGAACGCTTATCACTCAGACATCAAGAAACCCAGGTTCCTCATCTTTTTCAAACTTTTGGACAAATGCCATCTTCTCAGCAAAGCATTGCCAATCTGCCTTCCCTGGTCTACTTGTTTATTTTTTCATAGTCCTTAATATGCCCTAATATACTATGTACTTAATGTACATTTTGTTTATTGTTAAATTGTTGTCTTCTACCAAAATGCAAGCTCCCTGAAGAAAGTCCTCTAAATTTGTTTTGCCTGCTCATTCATCCCAAATATCTGGCACGAACTAGGTACTCAATGCATATTTGTCAACTTTAGTAATTGAAGTTTCACTTCATTTATTTTATTTCCAAGGAAATTTAGAGTACATTTTTTGCTAGTTTATACGAAAAGGTGGTGATTTTTATCTTCCATCTGGATTGGCATGATCTGTGGCTTAACATATTCTTGTTTGTTTGCTTTTACTTCTCCCTTCAGAGAGTTGAATTTCCTGGAAAAGATGTTACAGCCTTATTTTTTTCTATTGTTTACATGGGGAAAAGAAATGCAGAAGGCTAAAAAGGGGGATCTTTGATATCTTAAGGGCAAATAAAAATATTAGAACAGAAACCCTTTCTTAGCCATTATTTAGTACTTTTAGACCTTTTACAAAGCCCACAGTCCTAAAAAAATTGTCCCCAATCTTTTCATTTATATATTTACATCTCAGTAAAACATCACCATGTAGGTCATTACTACTACAGCCGAAGACAATGCATCGGGATATTGGAGGCTGATTAGTTGCTAGGCTGTGCTTGTTAACATGCACACTCTTGAGTGAAGAATACATTTGCATATTTCTTTTCTTGTCCAGGATGACACACATTTCTCTTTGCCTGCCTAATACCATTATCATGTTTGAACATTCTTGTCCTGGGAATTAATTTTTCACAGGTTTTTCTGTTTGCTCTACTTCTTCACTCTGTTTTTGATTCTTTTAAAATTTATGTTTATGTAATTCTGTCATTAGCCAGTAAATTGTTCAAAACAGCCTTTTTCTTTGATGTTTTTTATTTTTTACTTTGGGTTTGACTCCTCAGAGAGGATGTGGTTAGGATTTGACCATGGGATGCTGTGCTTTTTTTAATATTTATGATTTACACTATTCTCTCTGCTCCATTTCATATAGCATGTGTATTACCCTAAACACTTAAAACTTGTGTATTTTTCCCAAATACCCTCTAGTCTCAATTCTACTCTAAGCAATTATATCTATTCAACTATCAAGCATTATATATTAATACCAATAATCATATACATAGAGATGTAGATCATGAATATTTGGAAATGCATCAGAATGAGACATATACATATAAATGCAAGCTTAAAATATTCCCCTGAAGGTTTATACTTTACTAAGAGACTTTTAAAAGAGGGAAAAATGAAAGAGAAAAAGAAAACTAAGAAAAACTTAAAGAGTAAGAAACATGTGTTTTAAAGGGAAGAAACTAATAAATGCTGCTTTTATGAACTTCTGGCTCAGATGGCAGAGTAAGATCACTCTCTGATGCTTTCTCTCAGTTCCCAACACCGAACAGTGATAAATAAAATGTAACAATAGCGACAAACAAACAGAAGAACTCCAAATAATACTTAGGATAAGGCTACCAGAATTGCTGTGCTTTGGATTTTGTGGCTGGTCATGATGGTCAGGTTTGGTTCTTACAAGTTAGAGGGCACTGAAAATATTCCAGTTTCAAGAGACTAGCCTCATGGACATAAGAGGATGAAAAAAATCCTTCTGTCCACAGATATTTAGACTAAAGAGATCCCAACCTAAGTTAATACTTTTGAAAGAAAAGATAATAAACAATGGTGTTGTGGAAGAAGTCGTTATGCAGATTTCCTAAGGACTTTTCACGTCAAACACACACACACACACACACACACACACACACACACACACACACACGCCAAATACCAAGTATAATAAATAAAAATATATTTATGCTAAACATATCATAATAACTATGAAATATCAAGGATGAAGACAAAATCTTAAAGACTACTAGAAGAGATAAAACAGATTACCTGCAAAGAAAAGTTTTTGATAGAGAGTAATCTTTTTAACACTAGCAGCACATGCCAGGAATAATAGAGTTATATCATTTGTTTGTTGGAGAAAAATGCCTGTCCTGACTCCTTCAGCCTTTCCCACCCCTCCATCCAGACTACCTTATTCCTTTAACTTCTTCAGCACTTAGCACCTAAGATTTATTTGTTTACTTAGTGAAATTCAATTTCAACAATTTGGAAACAACTGTGACATTGAATTCACAATTTTGTGAGACATAAATTTGACTGTTGAAAGGACACTGGTATTTAGGAGTGAAACTTTAAGATATAAAGTAATATCTACCTGTCAATTTGACTTAACAGATCTTGCTTTGCCCCTGTTTACGCTATAATGGTAGATGACAACTTGCATGGGGATTTATCTCCCAAATCAGTAGCAGTGTAAAAGAAACGCCATGGGACATATAAATAAACAATATACTTTATCTAAATTAGGTAATTGTTCAGTTATTTATATGAAAATGGCATTTAAAATGACAATATATAGATTTTTTAATATGGCATATTCTTGCTCTTCTGTTGTTTGAATTAATCTGCTGGGCTCTTTCAGAAGGTAGTGCATTCTTTGGGCTTATAAACCCGACTTACTTGGAATTCAGTGGAGGAAATTCATGAATCAGGAACTCTCAGAGTGGTCTTTAAGCTACTTGCACATGAAAGATTTTCAGATTCAAAGCCTCAGTCATTCCACCAGGCAACCATGAGCATCTGAGAAGGTTGTTTTTTTTTTTTTTTTTTTATGCCAAAGAGAATATGAAATGGGTAGTAGAAGAAAGTCATCCTAAATACCAGGTATGGCCATACTAGTTCCAGAGTCCAGGACTGTAACAGTTATAAGTAATTTATTCCTTATTTTGAAATGGATATATTTATAAATATATTTTGCATTTTTTCTCCCTTCTCTCAATCCCATGCCATCTGACATAATATATCTTAATAGCAGTTAATTGTATATCTCAGGAAATACATTTCTGAGAATACTAAAGGAGGAATGTGAGTCTGTGAGAAGAATGTACTTTTATAAAGATGGATAAAGAAATGATGTATCCTCTCTTGAGGGTACACCTCTGATTGGTGTGTTTTCAATTGCACAAGAAAAACAGCATCATGTTCACAGCACATGATTTTGCTATGACCTTAATTTGAATGTAAGCATGGTGAAGTGCCATACACTGATGCCAAAATGACAATATTTAGATTTTAGTGGATTGTGGTCTAAATTTAGCTAAGCTAGGACTACATTTCCCAAAAAGGAAATGGTTGTAGGCTAGTTTCAGCCACAGGAAATATTTTGCACACAACGGGCATGATAAAAGTCAAGCATCTAAGAAGCAGTACCTATATCCTTTTTCTCTTAGGAGCTGGGCACAGGGCACTTAGCTGCTAGTACAGGGCATCCATGCTACTGCTCACCTGTTGTCTCACTAGTTCTCAGCAATTCTGGTTCCAGGTTTCTTGAATTCCAGGCCAGCATCTTCCAACTATGGGGAAGCTGTTGGGTCCACAGCCCCTTTAGGTTCTCCAACACCTGGGCTAGGTTAAAAAAAGGTGGGGAGGGGCACTAGCTTCTCCTGAAAGTTGTTACTTTGAAGGCTCATAGAGGGTCAGAGAGCAACACGGTTCCCGGCTTTCCCTCACAGCTTCCAGTTCCTTTATGCTTCTCCACACTTTTCACTTCATATGAAAATTCTCTGCTCTCCTCTTTCTTTAAATGCCTGTCCTGATACTACATAATGAACACCAGGCAAAGTCTAATGTAGGGTCCAAAGGCAGGCTGCCCCAAAATGTGCCACTTTGGCATACTGATTACATATGTATGTATGTAGGTATGTATGGATGTATGTATGTATGTATTTTTAATTTTAATTAAAAGTTACCTAAGAGACAGACTGTGCAAGAACACTCAGACCCCCTCTGTATTTCTGAAGGCAGGAAATAAATCTCCCATGTGAAAGAGACCCCCCCCCCTCCTTATACTAGGAGATAGTAGATATCAGAGATATCTTATCATCAGAGATAAGAAATTTAGAGCCAAGAAGGCTGTATAAACAACTTTGTTACTTTTTAATAATTTACTACCTTAGTCCAAATTCTGTTTAGACATCCTTACTAACCGAAGCTCTTAAAGTTTTCTTTGTCCTGTCAATTCCTCATGGATTTATAGCTTCTGTCTAAAAAAGTATAAAAACTACTTGCCTTGGTCATATCTTCAGGTATCAATTTCATTATTGGGCCTCTGTGAGGGTATAAAAAAACTTTGTCTTTTTTCCTTACTTTATATTTTTTGAATTTTGGAGTTTGTATTTTGAAAAGCATTCTTATATATCAGGGTAAACTCCAAGTGGATTACATATTTGTTTATTTTTTTAAAGACCATTAATGTACTGTAGGAAATAACAAGTGACTTTATATTTATACTGGAAGGGGAAAATGTTTCGACCTAAAAAGTCTAAGAAGCATTAAAAACAGACAGATGAATAAATCTGATTATGTTAAAATTTTTAAAAATCTATGTCATGAAAATATAATAAGTAAAATAAAATTATAAACTATTAAATGGGAAAAATATATGTAGGTCATATAAAAAGTATATGAGGTCTCTTAGGAATCATAAGGAAAGACAACAATAGAAAAATTACAAAGTATATCATTATTCAGGACACATGAAGGGAAATAAAAAAGTTCCTTGAATATATAAAGGTATGTTCAATTGTACTCTTAAAAGAAATGTAAATTAAAATATAAGAAGTAAAATCTTTAATCTAACACTTTTGGCAAAGCTCTCCAAATTAGAAAACTCACACCTTCTGTGAGTCTATGAAGAAACAGACGTTATTATGTATTGTTTGTGCAAATTCCTACCACTTCAGAGTGATATAACATTGTATATCAGATTCCAGATGCAATTACCTATTGACTGTGCAATCTGACTCTTGAGAATTTCCTGGGTATATATTTTGAAACTATAAAATAATATTTAAGGAGTTGGATTTCTTTTTGTTGTGTTTTGCTTTTTTGGATATTGGAATTATGGTCAGGGCAAAAAAACAGGAAACAAAGTGTCCCTAATAGGATTCCAGACAAATAAAATATGGTACAATAATAAACTATAAAGCCATGCTCCTATAAAGACAGGGAATAAATGCCACTAAAAATAGGTTATAGGCTAATATTCCTAATGAATATAGATGCAAACATCCCCAACAAAATACTAGCAAACCAAATCCAAAAATACATTAAAAAATTATTCACCATGATCAAGTAGGATTTATTCCTTGGTTGCAAGGTTGGATCAGTATTCACAAATCAATCAATGCCATGCATAACTTACTAAAAGAAAAGATAAGAACGATATGATCATTTCAAATGATGCAGAAAAAGCACTTGAGAACGTACAACATCTGTTCATGATAAAAACCCTCAACAAAGTAGGTTTAGAGGGAGCATACCTCAACATAATAATGGCCATATATGAAAAACCCACAGCTAACATCATCCTAAGTGGGGAAAAACTGAGATCTTTCCACATCCCCACCTCCAAGTTCAGGAGCAAGACAAGGATGTGTACTCTCACCACTTTTATTTAACATAGTACTGGAAGTCCTAGTGGAAGCAATCAGACAACAAAAAGAAATAAAAGGCATCCAAATCAACAAGGGAAAAATCAAACTTTCACCCTCTGCAGATGACATGATACTCTACATAGAAAACCCAGAAGATTCCACCAAAAAAAAATTGCTACAACTGATAAATGAATTCAGTCAAGTCACAGGATACAAAATCAACATACAGAAATCTGTTGCACTTCTATACACCAATAATGAAGAAGCATAAGGAGAAATTGAGGAGTCAATCCCATTTACAGTTGAATCAAAAACAATAAGACATCTAGGAATAAACCTTACCAAAGAGGTGAAAGACCTGTATTCTGAGAACTATAAAACACTAATGAAAAAAATTGAAGGTGACACAAATAAATGGAAAAACATACTATGCTTATGGATTGAAAGAAAAAAATATTGTTAAAATGTCTATTCTACCCAAAACAATCTACACATGTAATGCAATCCTTGTCAAAATACCAACAGCATTTTTCACAAAAGTAAAACAAACAATCCTGACATTTGTATGGAGCCACAAAAGACCTTGAATAGCCAAAGCAACCTTGAAAAAGAAAAGCAAAGCTGGAGGCATCACAATTCCAGACTTCATGTTATATTACAAAGCTGTAGTGATCAAAACAGTAAGGTACTGTCACAAAAATAGACCCATACATGAAGAGAACAGAAAGGAAATCCAGAAATGAACCCCCAACTATGTGATCAATTAATCTTCAACAAAGCATAAAGAATATCCAATGGGAAAAAGACAGTCACTTCAACAAAGGGTGCTGGGCAATCTGGACAGCAACATGCAAAAGAATGAAACTGGACCACTTTCTTACACCACACACACAAATAAATTCAAAATGGATGAAAGACCTAAATGTGAGACCTGAAACCAAAAAATCCCACAAAAGAACACAGGCAGTAATTTCTTTGATATTGGTCTTGGCAACTTTGTTTTAGATGTTTCCTGAGGCAAGGGAAACAGAAGCAAAAATATTGGGACTACATCAAAACAAAACAAAACAATAAAACAAAACAAAACAAGCAAACAAACTTCTGCACAGTGAAGGAAACAATCAACAAAACTGAAAGGCAACCTACTGAAGGGGAGAAGATATTTGAAAATGATAAATCTGATAAAGGGTTAGTATCCAAAATCTATAAAGAGCTGATACAGCTGAACATTGAAAAGACAAATAATTCAATTTAAAAAATGGGCAGAAGACATGAACAGATATTTCTCTAAAGAAGACATATAGTTGGCCAATAGACACATGAAATGATGTTCATCATCAGTTTTCATCAGGGAAATACCAATCAAAACTATAATGAGATATCATCTCACATTGTCAGGATGGCTAAAATCAACAACACAAGAAACAACAGGTGTTGGCAAGGATGTGATGAAAAGGAACCCGTCACGCACTCTTAGTGGGAATGCAAACTGGTAAATCTACTGTGGAAAACAGTATGGAGGTTTCTCAAAAAGTAAAATAATAGAAGTACCCTATGCCCAGCAATCACAATACTGGGTATTTACCAAAATGATATAAAAATATTAACTCAAAGGGATACATGTACTGTTTATAACAGCATTATATACTATAGCCAATATATGGAAGCAGCCCAAGTGTCCATTGATTGATGAATGAATAATGAACATGTGGCATAGGTATACAATGGAATATTATTCAGCCATAAAAAGGAATGAAATCTGGGTGACTGGGTGGCTCAGTTGGTTAAGCATCTGACTTCGGCTCAGGTCATGATTTCATGGTTAATGAGTTAGAGTCCTGTATCAGTCTCTGTGCTGACAGTTTAGAGCCTGGAGCCTGCTTTGGATTCTGTGTCTCCCTCTTTCTCTACTCCTCCCCCACCCCACCCCCACACGCTGTCTCTATCTCTCTCTCACAAATAAAAAAAAATTTAAAAAATTAAAAGAAAGAATGAAATCTTGCCATTTGCAACAACCTGGATGGGGCTAGAAAGTACAATGCTAAGCAATATAAGTCAGTCAGAGAAAGACAAATGACATATGATTTCACTCATTTGTAAAATTTAAGAAACAAAACAAAGGAGCAAAGGGGAAATCTATCTATCTATCTATCTATCTATCTATCTATCTATCTATCTTTCTATCTAGGCAAACCAAGAAACAGACTCTAAACTATAGGGAACTATAGTGAACAAACTGATGGTTACCAGAAAGGAGGTGGGTGGTGGGGGATGGGTTATGTGAGTGATGGGGATGAAGGAGTGCTCTTGTCCTCATGAGCACAGGATGATGTATGGAAGTGTCAAATCACTATATTGTAAACCTGAAACTAATAACACTGCATGTTAACTAACTGGTATTAAAATAAAAACTTAAAAGCCAAAAAAATTACAGAAAAAATAATCTGTCAAGTATTATAGAAGGATTACCAGGATTTATTAAGTAAAAAATAGCAGAGTATAAAACAGTGTATATTAATACTATATTTGTGTAAGAAAGTAAGAGTAACAATTTATAAAAATATTTTATTAAATTTGAATATATATAATCAGTAAAGATACACAAGAAACTGGAAATAGTTATTACTTGCTTACTGACCTAGGGGAAAGGTCAGAGTGGTTAGGTTTGGGATAGTTGGACATTTCATATTGCAATTTAAAATATTATTTAGATTTTTGTACTATACAAATATAATTTCTATGTAAAAATGAAACTTAAAGATGAAATAAAATAAAATTTAAAATAGAAAACATCAGATTGTTCTGATGCTCACTAGTATTTGAGAACCACTGACAGATTATTGAATTAGATAACCCACAAAGTCCTAAATATCTAAATTTTCTTTTTTAAAAAAGGTTCACTTATGTATTTTGAGAGAAAGAGAGAGAAAGAGAGAGAGAGAGAAAGGGGCAGAGAGAGAGGGAGAGAATCCTAATCAGGTTCCATGCTGTCAGCCTTGAGCTCAATCCCAAAAACTCTGAGATCATGACCAGACCAGAAATAAAGAGTAAGACACTAAACTGACTGAGCTACCCATGTGCCCCTAAATTTTATAATTTAATGCTTTTTCATGTCCTCATAATAAAATATATGCATTTACACACACACACACACACACACACACACACACACACACACAGTCTCACTCCCTTATAATATAAAAAGGACTTCAACATTTGTTAACTCATTTAATCTTCCCTGCCTTCCAGCTTCACCAATAATTGCACACTGCCTTCTCTTTGATTCCTTGTGTAATAATGAGCAGTGAATTCTTACTCAAAAAGCGAAAGAAATACTCTATGTATCATCCATAATACAAATGTTTCATTTGTCTAGTGTTTTAAATTTTACAAACTACTTTAACATTACCAGTCTAATTTGATCAACACTACAATTGCATTAGTCCTTCTTTCTATTTGACATAGAAAAAACTGATATTAGAGAATATATCCCCTCTGTGTGATATATTCTTCATCTGCATTTTTCTCCCATTTTTTAATTGCCTCTCTCTTAATGTAATCTTCTCAGAAAAACATCCCTGACATAATATCTAAAATAAAATATCAGAGCACCTGGGTGTTTCAGTCTTTCAGCATCAGACTCTTGATTTAAGCTTAGGTCATGATCTCAGGGTTGTGGGATCAAGCCCTGTGTCAGGCTCTGCAGTGAATAAGGAACCTGCTTAAGATTCTCTCCCTCTACCCTTCAAAAACCCCTTCAAAAAAAAAAGGTAAAATGAAATACTATTTTGTTCTCTTTTTTTCTTTTATTTTCTTTGATAGATTTTCTAACTACCTTACATTTTATTCTATTATTTCTATTCTAGTTTTGTTTAATCATCAATCTTCTCAACTAAACCACAGGGTACAAAGTCTTTACATGTTTAATTAACTACCTCATTCTCAGTGCTTGAAGAGTGCCTGGTTTAATGAGAAAACAAATAAACAAAAAAAATATGCCTTATCAATTAGTGAACATTTATATATTCAGTTTAAACATAATTCAAAAGTGAATAAATATTAGACACATTTTCAGACCCTCACTGAAAGACCTTTAGTTCAAGCTTGTTTGAATCCCATTTTAAGAAACCCCAAACAAACAGGAAAATCCTCTTATCTAAAAACCATGTGTTCATTGGTTTTATATATTTAATAACAATATTTGTAAAATCTTATATTAGATTTCACTTATTTGGCAATATATTTTTATTATATTGAATTAAATGAGCCTCTAAATACAATGTAACAATATCAACAGAAAATACTACATTTAAACACACACTACTCGTAACTTTTATCTAAAAACTAAGTCACAAGAGTCACTTTATGATCTTTATTATTACAAAACTGTAAATATTTCTCCCATACTTTAAAAGAGTTTAGAAATTTTGAGAAGAATTAATGATACACACAGTAGTCCCCCAGTGGATGCCTGGAACCATGGATAGTACTGAATCCTATATATATACTATGACTTCTCCTATGCATATTTATGATAAAGTTTAAGAATAGTAGGAGGTTAACCTCAATAATTAAAAATAAAATAGGAAATCATAAAAATATTCTGTAATGAAAGTTATGTGTAGGTGGTGTCTCTTAAATATCTTATTGTGCTGTACTCAACCTTCTAGTGATGTGAGATGATAAAACACCTATGGGATGAGATGAAGTGAGGTAAATGATGTAGGTACTATGACATGGCTAAGCTACTACTGACCTTTTGATATATGTCAGAAGGATTATCTACTTCCTGATTACAGCTGACTGGGTAAGTAAAATCACAGAAAGTGAAAGTGCAGATAATTGGTGGGGGTGGCTAATGTGCTCTGTTTTTCATAAGTAAAGATGATGCTAAAGATGAAATGGTGGTGGGCAATTTATATGGAATTTTAAAATCTGCCTCCAAAGTATATATTCAATCAATTCTCAATCCCCAAAATTATTGCTGATGCTAAATAAGGAGCATTGTGGTGGCCAGCCTACAAGATGGCTCATAATGATCCTGACCTCCAGGTATTTCGAATCTTTTGTAATACAATTCCACGTTGCATCCGGTTGGTCTGTGTAACCAATAACATGGCAGAAGAGATGGTATGTGACTTTAAAATTAGGTTATGACAAAGATTATTTGCTTGGCCAAACTTTGGTGAGGCTCCTGAAACTTCTAGGCCAATCTGTGTACTCTTTTGTACAATCCAGTTACAGCAAGAACTCTGCTAAGTCAGCTTAGCAAGAGCCATTCCTCCCTCAAAACTTGATCAGCCTGGATATCTGATCAGTTTCCTCATCCTCCACCATCCCCAGGTGATATCTACTCACCCTGGCCTGCTTTCACAAAGAATACTGTTAGGTTGGTTTAGCAAGCACCACATTACCTGTGATGTTTCTTCTTAGCAATTTTCCACCCACTGACCCCCACCCTGCTTCTTGGCTATAAATTCCTACTTGGCCATCCTGTGGTTGGAATTGAGCCCAGTTCTTTATCAAGGTCTCTTTTTCCCTATTGCAGTAGTCCTGAATAAAATCTGTTTTTACTTCTTTAACTACTGTTCTGCTTTGTTTTTTCTCTGACAGTTATTAAAACAAAACAAAGAAACAAACAAAAACCCTGTAACTTTCACCTTGGAGAATCTGTAACTATAAAAAACCATGGCTTCTTCAGGATACACTCTCTTTCTGTCTCCATCTTGCACCCCTTGCAATAAGGAAAGCCATTTCATGAGAAGCCTTGTGATGCAAGGAACTGAAACTTCTCACCAACAGCCAAGTGAGTGAGAATGGAAAAGGAACTTTCAGCCAAACCAAATTCAAAGCAACAGCTCGCACTGACAACTTAACTGATACTTCATGAAGGGCCCTAAGCTAGAACTACCAGGGCAAGTCACTCCCAAATTCCTGACCTTTAGAAACTATGTGATATAATAAAGATTTGTTGTGAGTAATTTACAATGCAGCAATAGATAACTAATGTAGCCATATTTTTACAAGACAGCTGGTTAGGATGAAGAGTGTATTTGAAACAACAGAATAGAGTTTTCTCTGTAGGAATTTACCAGACCCTTATGGAAAGTCATATATGTGATCAGATTCTCAGCACCAATGCTTTAAACAAAGTAATTATATTGAGATATTGCAAATTTCATTGGTGATCTATTTATATGATAATAAGCTGTTTAAAGAAAAAATCCTAAATTTTATGGAAATATAAATACCCTGAATACCTAAAGAACTCTTGAGAAATAAGAATAAAGCTAGAGATAGCATACTTCCTGATTTCAAATTATATTACAAAAATAAAGTAATCGGGAGAAGACAAGATGGCAGAACCACATGGAAGTTTTTTGTGTGCTCGCATCCATGAAATATAGCCAGACCAACACTAAACCATCCTGCACACCTAGAAAACTGACCTGAGGATTAACACAATCTGCACAACCTGAACCACAGAATTCAGCAGGTACACAGCACAGAGAGGTGAACTTGGGGAGAAAAGCTGCAGTGGGCAGGGAGCTGCTTTTAGAGGCTGGGGGGAGAATACAGGAAAAGCAACCCTCCTGAAAAGCATCTGGAGAGAAAGTGGAAAATTGGAAACAGCCACAGGAACTAAAACTAAAAAGGGAGAAAGGAGAAAGGAGAGGGTTTAAATTCCATTAAGACTATAAACAAGGGGAGCGCAAAGGCTGCAACTCTGCAGCTCCATACCTGGCAGTGCTCTGGTGAGAAAGGCAAATCCCCGGGAACAGAGTGGGGTCTGGCAGGTTCTCGGGCCACATGGGGAAACCAGTTCCACTGCTGGAAGGACATTTGGTAGAGGCTGTTGAAGCCAGCTTGTCCCAGCAGACCCCAGAGAATGGTCACATTTGCTGGTGCTGGAACAAGGTAGTTAAGGGTAAAGCCTGGTGCCAGATGTGTGTTGTGATTTTCCATAATCCCTGAGGTGCTGCTGCTACACTATCATGCGACTTTTTCTGGAGCGGGCTGGCAACAGGCCGCAGTCTCAGGGCACAGGCAGCAACAGGGTCCAGCAAGCATTCCTGGGTACAGCTAACATTTGGCCATTGCTCGATGAGACCCTCCCACAGAGGGGCAGAATGGGTCAAAACCGTAGACCTTCAGAATTAAGGGGCCAGGGAAGACAGCCGCATGTGAGACAAAACTCGGGAGAGAGGTACTGCCTGGGGCCTGGTCACAGAGAGTGAAAAAGCGGAGAGTGGACGAAAGCTGAAGACAGAGGATGGGTGCAAGACTGCTGATCGGGGAGAACAGAGTTCGATACTAGAGACTGGGTAGCTGGGTGATGCCATTTTCACCGCTCCCACGCATATGCACCTACAAGTGCCACAAACCTCCACCCCAGTAGGCTAGCAGCACCATCTAGTGGAGAACAGAGCTGTTACACTGAGACTCACCCAACGGGGCCAACCTTGCTCTTTAAGAACACAGGTCTCACCTCCTGCTTAGTTTATGGACTATAAAGCACTTCATAGTCTGACTTCTAGGGGAAAATGAAGTAATTTCAGGACTATTTCAATCTGTTAGCAGGTCCATCTGTTCAATTTTCTTTCAGTTAGCAGGTCCATCTATTCAATTTTCTTTCATTTTTTTTTCACTTTTCTTGTTCTTGAATACAGAAAGAGAAAAAATTCATTTTTATCTTTAATTTTTATTAAAAATATTTTTCTTTAATTTTTTCTCTACTATATTCTTTACTTTTGTGTAATTTTTCTCAAATTCAATTTTACTCCCATCATTTCATTTTAGTCTATTTCAGTGTATTCATTTTTTCAAATTCCAAAATGATTTCATGTTTTTCCCCCTTTTTCTCTAGCCTATCAAATTGCTTTCAACACCCAGACTAAAACACACCTAGGATCTAGCATCATTTATTAGATTCTGTTGTGCTTTTTTCATTTTAATATTTTTTCATTTTAATTTTTTTAATTTTAACTTTTCTACCTCATTAATTCCTTTTCTCCCTTCAAAATGACAAAATGAAAGAATTCACTCGAAAAGAAAGAGCAAGAAGTTGGTTGAGGGATTTAACCAACACAGATACAAGCAAGATGTCTGAAACAGAATTTAGAATCATGATAATAAGAATACTAGCTGGACTCGAAAATAGATTAGAATCCCTTTCTGAAAGGATAAAAGAAGTAAAAACTAGTTAGGATGAAATAAAAAAAAAAGCTATAACTGAGCTGCAATCATGGATGGATGCAGTGGCGGCAAGGATGGATGAGCCAGAACAGAGAATCAGCGATATGGAGGACAAATTTATAGAGAATAATGAAACCAAAAAAAAGAGGGAGATTAAGGCAAAAGAGCATGATTTAAGAATTAGAGAAATAGGTGACTCATTAAAAAGGAACAATATCAGAATCATAGGGGTCCCAGAAGAGGAAGAAAGAGAAATAAGGGTAGAAGGGTTATGTGAGCAAATCACAGCGGAAATCTTTCTAACCTGGGGAAACACACAGACATCAAAGTGCAGGAAGCACAGAAGACCCCATTAGATTCAACAAAAACTGACCATCAACAAGGCATATCATAGTCAAATTCACAAACTACTCAGACAAGGAGAGAATCATGAAAGCAACAAAGGAAAAAAAGTCCCTAACATACAAGGGAAGACAGATCAGGTTTGCAGCAGACCTATCCACAGAAACTTGGCAGGCAAGAAAAGAGTGGCAGGATATATTCAGTGTGCTGAATCAGAAAAATATGCAGCCAAGAATTCTTTATCCAGCAAGGCTGTCATTCAAAATAGGAGAGATAAAAAGTTTCCCAGACAAACAAAAATTAAAGGAGTTTGTGACCACTAAACAATCCCTGCAAGAAATTTTAAAGGGGACTCTCTGAGGGGAGAAAAGATGAAAATATAAATAAATAAATAAATAAATAAATAAATACATACATACCTACCAAAAGCAACAAAGATTAGAAAGGACCAGAGAACACCACCAGAAACTCAAACTCTACAAGCATCATAATGGCAATAAATTCATATCTTTCAGTACTCACTCTAAACATCAATGGACTCAAAGCTCCCATCAAAACACACAGTGTAAAAGAATGGATAAGAAAACAAGATCCATCCATGCTGCTTACAAGAGACCCACTTTAGACCTAAAGACACCTTCAGATTGAAAATAAGGGGATGGAGAACCATCTATCATGCTAATGGTCAACAAAAGAAAGCTGGAGTAAGGGTGGCTGGGCAGCTCAGTCCGTTGAACGTCCGGCATTGATTCAGGTCATGATCTTGCAGTTTGTGAGTTCAAGCAACATGTCGAACTCTGTGCTGACAGCTCAGAGCCTGGAGCCTGCTTCAGATTATGTGTCTCCCTCCCTCTGCCCCTTCCCTGCTCATGCTTCTTCTCTCTCTCTCTCTCTCTCTCTCTCTGTCTCTCTCTCTCTCTCAAAAATGAATCAACGTTAAAAAAATTTTTTAAAAACGCTAGTTCATAAAAAAATGAAAGCCGGAGTAGCCATACTTATATCAGTCAATCTAGACTCTAAAATAAGGACTGTATCAAGAGATGCATTGTCTCATAATCAAGGGGTCTATCCACCAAAAATACCTAATAATTGTAAACATTTATGTGCCAAATATGGAGGCACCCAAATCTATAAATCAAGTAATCACAAACATAAAGAAACTCAATGATAGTAATACCATAATAGTAGGAGACTTCAACACCCCACTCATAGCAATGGACAGATCATCTAACCAAAAAATCAACAAGGAAACACTGGCTTTGAATGACACACTGGACCATATGGACTTAACAGATATATTCAGAACATTTCATCCTAAAGCAACAGAAGATACATTCTTCTCCAGTGCACATGGAACGTTCTCAAGAATAGACCATATACTGGGACACAAATCAGCCTTAAGCAAGTACAAAAAGATTGAGATCATACTGTAGACATTTTCAGACCACAACTCTATGAAACTCAAAGTCAATCACAAGAAAAAATTTGGAAAGGTAACAAATACTTGGAGACTGAAGAACATCCTACTAAAGAATGAATAGGCTAACCAAGAAGTTAAAGATGAAATTAAAAAGTAAATGGAAGCCAATGAAAATGATAACACCACAACCCCAAACCACTGGGATGCAGCAAAGGTTGTCATAAGAGGAAAGTATATAGCAATCCAGGCTTTACTAAAGAAGGAAGATAGATCTAAGACACACAACCTAAACTTACGCCTTAAGGAGCTGGAAAAAGAATAGCAAATAAAACCCAAAACCAGCAGAAGACAGGAAATAATAAAGATTAGAGCAGAAATTAATGTTATCGAAAAAAAAAAAAAAAAAAAACCAAAAAAACAAAAACAAACAAAAAAACAAAACAAAACAGTAGAACAGATCAATGAAACCAGAAACTGGTTCTTTGAAAGAATTAACAAAGTTGATAAACCACCAGCCAGTTTGATCAAAAAGAAAAAAGAAAGGACCCAAGTAAATAAAATCAAGAATGAAAGAGGAGAGATCACAACCAACACAGCATAAATAAAAACAACAATAAGAGAATATTATGAGCAATTATATGCCAATAAAATGGGTAATCTGGAAGAAATGGACAAATTCCTAGAAATATATACACTACCAAAACTGACAGGAACAAATAGAAAATTTGAACAGACCCATAACCAGGAAGGAAATTGAATCAGTAATCAAAAATCTCCCAAAAAACAAGAGTCCAGGGACAGATGGCTTTCCAGGGTAATTCTGCCAAACATTTAAGAAAGAATTAACACCTTTTCTCTTGAAGCTGTTCCAAAAAATAGAAATGGAAGGAAAATTCCCAAACTCTTTCTATGAGGCCAGCATCACCTTGCTTCAAAAACCAGAAGAGACTTCCACTAAAAAGGAGAACTACATACTAATTTCCCTGATGAACAAGGATGCAAAAATCCTCAACAACTTATTTGCCAACCGGATCCAACAATACATTAAAATATTATTCACCATGACCAAGTGGGATTTATACCTGGGATGCAGGGCTGGCTCAATATCTGCAAAACAATTAACATGATTCATCAAGAACCATATGGACAAGAACCATATGATCCTTTCAATAGACGCAGAGAAAGGAATTGACAAAATACAACATCCTTTCTTGATAAAAACCCTCAAGAAAGTAGGGATAGAAGGAGCATACCTCGAGATCATAAAAGCTATACATGAAGGATCCAATGCTAATATCATCCTCAGTGGGGAAAAACTGAGAACTTTCCTCCTAAGGTCAGGAACAAGACAGGAATGTCCACTCTTGCCACTGTTATTCAACATAGTATTGGAAGTCTTAGCTTCTGCAATCAGACAACACAAAGAAAAGGCATCCAAATAGGCCAGAAGGAGGTCAAACTTTCACTCTTTGAAGATGACATGACACTCTATATGGAAAACCAAAAAGATTCCACCAAAAAATGCTAGAATTGATGCATGAATTCAGCAAAGTTGCAGGATATAAAATCAATGCACAGAAATCGGTTGCATTCCTGTACACCAGCAATGAAGCGACAGAAAGAGAAATCAAGGAATCTATCCCATTTACAGTTCATCAAAAACCATAAAATACCTAGGAATAAATCTAACCAAAGAGGTGAAAAATCTATACGCTGAAAACTATAGAAAGCTTGTGAAAGAAATTGATGAAGACACAAAAAAATGGAAAAAGATTTCATGCTCCTAGATAGGAAGAACAAATATTGTTAAAATGTCCATAGAACCCAAAGCAATTTACATATTCAATGCAATCCCTATCAAAATAACACCAGCATTCTTCACAGAGCTAGAACAAATAATCCTAAAATTTGTATGGAACCAGAAAATACCCCAAATTGCCAAAGCGATCTATGAAAACAGCCAAAGCTGTAATCATAAAGACAGTATAGTACTGGCACAAGAACAGACACTCAGATCGATGGAACAGAATAGAGAACCCAGAAATGGACCCACAAACGTATGGCCAACTAATCTTTGACAAAGCAGGAAAGAATATCCCATGGAATAAAGACAGTCTCTTCAGAAGTGGTGCTGGGAAAACTGGGCAGCGACATGCAGAAGAATGAACCCGGACCACTTTCTTACACCACACACAAAAATAAACTCAAAATGGATGAAAGACCTCAATGTAAGACAGGAAGCCATCAAAATCCTCAAGGAGAAAGCAGGCAAAAACCGCTTTGATCTTGCCCACAGCAACTTCTTACTCAACACGTCTCTGGAGGCAAGGGAAACAAAAGCAAAAATGAACTACCGGGACCTCATCAAAATAAAAAGCTTCTGCACAGCAAAGGAAACAATCAGCAAAACTAAAAGGCAACCGACAGAATGGGAGAAGATATTTGCAAACGACATATCAGATAAAAGGTTAGTATCCAAAATCTATAAAGAACTTATCAAACTCAACCCCCAAAAATAAATACTCCAGTGAAGAAATGGGCAAAAGACATGAATAGACACTTCTCCAAAGAAGACATCCAGATTGACAACCAACACATGAAAAAATGCTCAACATCACTCATCATCAGGGAAATCCAAATCAAAACCACTATGAGATACCACCTCACACCTGTCAGAATGGCTAACATTAACAACTCAGGCAACAACAGATGTTGGTAAGGATGAGGAGAAAGAGGATCTCTTTTGCGTTGTTGGTGGGAATGCAAGCTAGTGCAGCCAGTCTGGAAAACAGTATGGAGGTTCCTCAAAAAACTAAAAATAGAACTACCCTACACCCAGCAATTGCACTACTAGGCACTTATCCACGGGATACAGATGTGCTGTTTTGAAGGGACACATGCACCCCCATGTTTATAGCAGCACTATCAACAATAGCCAAAGTATGGAAAGACCCAAATGTCCCTCGATGGATGAATGAATAAAGAAGAAGTGGTATATATATGTACAATGGAGTATTACTCAGCAATCAAAAAGAATGAAATCTTGTCATTTTCAACTACGTGGATGGAAATAGAGGGTATTATGCTAAGTGAAATTAGTCTGTCAGAGAAAGACAAAAATCATATGACTTCACTCATATGAGGGCTTTAAGAGACAAAACAGATGAACATAAGGGAAGGGAAACAAAAATAATATAAAAACAGGGAGGGGGACAAAAGAGAAGAGACTCATAAATATGGAGAAAAAACTGAGGGTTACTGGAGGGGTTGTGGCAGGGGGGGGGATGGGATAAATTGGTAAAGGGCACTAAGGATTCTACTCCTGAAATCATTGTTTCACTCTATGCCAACTAATTTGGATGTAAATTTTTAAAAATAAAAAAAAAAATAAAATAAAGGGAAAAACCCTAATCAAAACAGAATCATATTGGTATAAAAACAGACACAGATCAATGACACAGCATAGATCTCAGAAATAAATCCACACATATATGGTCAATTAATTTATGACAAAGGAACTAAGAATATAAAATATGGGAAATGATAACCTCTTTAATAAGTGGTGCCAGCAAAACTGAAGAGCTACATGCAAAAAAATAAAATTGAACTTTCAACTTATACTATACACACAAATCAACCAAAATGTAGAAAAGACTTAAATTTTAGTCCTCAAACTGTAAAACTACTAGGAGAAAACTAGGAGGGTAAGAACCATGACATTGGCCTTGGCAATAATTTTTTGGGTCTGATAATCCAAAGCAATGGCAACAAAAACAAAAATAACAAGTGCGACTAGATCAAACTAAAATGTTACTACACATCGGAGGTAAGAACAACAAAATGAAAAGGTATCATACAGAGTGGCAGAAAATATTTGCAAACTACATATCCAAGGATTCATATCCAAAATATAGAAGGAGTTTGTGTAATGAAAAAGAAAAAAAAAAGAAAAAGAAAAGAGAACAGGGGGAAAGGAAAGGAAAGGAAAGGAAAGGAAAGGAAAGGAAAGGAAAGGAAAGGAAAGGAAAGGAAAGGGAAGGGAAGGGAAGGGAAGGAAAGGAAAGGAAAGGAAAGGAAAGGAAAGGAAAGGAAAGGAAAGGAAAGGAAACAATCTAGTTAAAGAATGAGCAAAGGAGGGGTGCCTGGGTGGCTCAGTTGGTTACGCAACCAGCAACTCTTGGTTCTAACTCAGGTCATAATCTCACTGTTCATGGGATTAAGCCCCACAGTGCTGACAGTGTGGTGCCCACTTGGAATTCTCTCTCAAAATTAATAACTCTCTCTCTCAAAAATTAATAACTAAACATTTAAAAACACAAAAAAATGAACAAAGGATCTGAACAGACATTTCATTTAACTTGTTTTCAAAGTTTGTTTGTTTGTTTGTTTATTGGCATAGACAGAGGGAGGCACAGAATCTCAACCAGGCTCTGTGCAGTCAGCACGGAGGCCAATGTGCGAATCAAAATCATGGATTAAGCGACCCAGGTGTCCCTGAAGAGACATTTTAAAGAAGAATACATCCAAATGCCCAACAGGTATATGAAAAGGTGCTCAACATCACTAATCATCAAGAAAATATAAATCAAAACTACAATGAGATATTAATCACCTCACACCTGTCATGATGGTTATTCTCAAAAAAGAAAGAGATAACAAGTATTGGTGAGGATATGGAGCAAAGGTAACTCGTGTGCACTATTGATGGAAGTATAACTTGTATAGTGACTATGGAAAACAATATGGAGCTTCCTCAAGAAATTAAAAATAGAGCTACCATTTGATCCAATAATGTCATTTCTGTGTACATATCCATAGGAAACTTAATCATTATCCTGAAGGGCTATCTGTACCACCAGTTCATAGTAGCACTGTTCACAATAGCCAAGGTACGGAAATAATCTAAGGATCCACTGACTGATAAATTGATAAAGAAAATTTGAGATACACACACACACTCACAAAGAAGAATATTATTCAGACTTAAAAAAAAAGGAGATCTTGTAATTTGTGACAATATAGATGGACCTTGAGAGCATTATGCTAAGTTAAAGATAAAGGCGAATACTATATCATATCACTTACATGTGGAATCTACAAAAAGGTGAAACTCGTAGAAACAGAGTAGAAAAGTGATCGCCAGGGGCTGAAGGGTGGGGGTATTCGGGGGTAGGTTGGTAAAAGGTACAAACTTGAAATTATAAGATAAATAAGTCCTGATAATCTAATGTACAACATGGAGGCTGTAGTTAAAATCACTGTATTATATAATTGAAATTTCCTAAAAGAGGAGAATTGAAATTTTCTCTCTCACACACAAAAAGTTAAATATGTAAGGTGATCAATATGTTAATTAAAAAGAAAAATATGCTCATTAATCTGAACTTCAAGAAAATAAGAATTTAACTTAGCTAAACTTAGAAATATATTATTTAAGAAGAGAGATGGAATCATTATAATAGTATCAATACAAAGTGATCAGATTTACTAGCAAGAACAATTTTTTTTAATTTTTTTAATGTTTACTTATTTTTGAGACAATGTAGGAGACAGAGTGCAAGCAGCGGAGGGGCAGACAGAGGGAGACACAGAATCTGAAGCGGGATCCAGGCTCTGGGCTGACAGCTCAGAGCCCAACACGGGGCTGGAACTCACGAACCTTGAGATCATGACCTGAGCCAAAGTCGGACGCTTAACCAACTCTGCCATTCAGTCACCCAAGAACAATTTAAGAGAAAATACTACATTCAAAATTGCAGTTCACCTTTAATTAAATACAGATGGAATATTATTTTATGTGACTCATTAAACATTATAAAAGTCTTTCTATAATGAAATTCTGATGGCTCTGTTCATACAGTGAGGGGTTTGCTACATATTTATATTTGGTTCAGTTCAACTGACTTAGAACTTGCCTCTTCCTGCCTGAAACCACCTTCTGGCTGTGGCAGGGAGGTGCATGGAGCAGCCTGTGCTCCTGAGGCACAGCACAGAGACTTCCTCCTCCTGCATTCAATCCCCACTGCACACTGGGATTCCCTAGGTGCTAACAAGTTGGAGAATGCTGACAGCCAATAGCTGGATAATTTGCTTTGTAGCTACAGTAACAGACAATAATTTGCAATATAGTAATAAAAGTACTTTCTAGATCATGAATAAAACATACGTATGCACCTATTTCTTTTAATAGAAACATGTTTTCTACCATTTCACATGCAAGTGCATCTAACCATATGGCAGCTTGATCGTCGCTTATTTCTAAGCTTTATCACATTCCTATAGCCTCCTATATATCTGACTTTTCCACCTGTATCCCAACAGAAAACCTTGCCTACTAGGCCAAAAACAAAACAAAACAAAACAAGAAAAAACAAAACAAAACAGAAATAGTCATTCAGTAAGTAAAGCACTCAACTTTTTAGCTAATTACCATGGAAAACACATCCCTTTCCTTGTCTAAGATTAACACATCACTCCTGTTCTGTACCTCACAATCTCACTCTCCGTAAGAACTTCATCAATATCCATTGCCCATGTAATCACATTAATCTTTCCCTCTTCTTTTGGTTCTTATCTATATATAAACAATTAAAATTTTCTTGCATCTTAAAAATTAAATTTTGACCCCAAACCATTTAGTTACACTCCTATTTTATTTCCATTAAAATGTTCTTGTTGAATGTTTGCCCAAGCCCATATTACCCACTTTCTGTTTGTGTTTGTTTCTTACCCCAATCATCTGATATAATATGCACAATCACTACGTGAAACTACTTTGGGAAAGGGGTGCCTAGGTGGCCCAGTTAGTTGAACTTCCAGTTCTTGATTTTGGCTCTGGTCATGATCTTGTGGTTTATGGGTTCAAGCCCCGCATCAGGCTCTGTGCTGGTGGTGTGGAGCCTGCTTGAGATTCTCTCTCTGGCCCTCCCCCTTTCTCAAAAATAAATAAACATTAAAAAACAGAAACTACTTTGGAAAAAAGGTTACCAGTGACCTCATTTTGCTTCTGTTTTGCTGATTGCACTGGATGTATTACTACAGCTTTTGATATTGTGGTTCAGTCTGCTGCTTTTGCAAATGTTTTCTGTGGTTTCAGACACAACACTCTGCAGGCACTCCTTCTGTGCTTATAGATCATTCTCATGTTCTTCTCTGTGTTCTGCACATACTATCAGTATTTCCCACCCTGAATTCTCTTCAGAGAAATCTCATCCCAACTTACAACTTCAACTATTCTATTGAAGAGACACCTAAAGCTGTATCTCTGTATGGTGAGTTTTAAATTCATGTATGAAATTGTTTTCAGCATATAAACTATCTGCATGTCACAGAGACATTGACCATAGAATAGGATAAAATTGGAACTTGTTATTAAATCTCTGCAAATCTTCCTATGCTAATACACATCATGTCTAAGTGAAGAGTACCACCATTCTTTTAGCTGTGACTACCAGAAACTGTCACTGACAGTTCCATTACTTATATAACCCATACTGATGACTGAATCTTGTTTATTCTACACCCTTAATATTTAGTAGAGCCATATTTTTCCCCCTCACTGAGAGCTTTCATCATCATATGGATTACTTTGAACTGTTAGGTTTCTCTGCATTCAGACTTGGCTTCCTCAAACACATTTTTGCTATTGTAACCTGAATGACATTTGTGGAACATAAATATATCTGATCATTACCATAATTGACTTCTTTCATTGAGTAGAAAGCATTTGATATCAAGTTAAAATTCATTCAAACTCCATGATAAGAGTTTTAAAAAAAGGATTTTGGCTTCTACTTTTCTCTTCTGTTATTTTTTTGGAATGTCTTACACTATGGAATTCTATTCACTCAAATGATTCATGCTCTTGCCTTCACACATGCACTCTCTCCTGATTTGCTCAACCTCTTGCCCATTCACTCTACCTATCCTCACATTCCGTACCAATGCTTCAAGTCAGGAATTACTTTCTTCTTGGAAGTATTTCTGATCTCTTCAAATCAGTATTTTCATATCCTTTGGGTAAATACCTAGTAGTACAATTGCTGAATCATAGGATAGTTCCATTTTTAGCTATTTAAGGAACCTGCATACTGTTTTCCATAGTGGTTACATCAATTTTCATTCCCACCGTATCTCCTGCACCTCAAGCTATGCTAGTTCTCTTGCATAGCATTTTTTGTCTATAACTGATAATAATATTTATTAGATTTTATTACAAATTTCTGGCTTTTGATAAGCTCTACATGCCTTGAAAAAAGAGGGGCACTAATGGCTCAGTCAGTTAAACTTCCTACTCTTGATTTCGGCTCAGGTCATGATCTCATGGTTTGTGAGATGGAGCCCTGCATCTGGCTCTGCACTGACAGCATGCAGCCTGCTTGAGATTCTCTCCCTCCCTCTGCCCCTCACCTGCTCGTGCTTGCTTGCTCTCTCTCTGTCTCTCTCTCTCTCTCTCTCTCTCTCTCAAAATAAACAAACTTAAAAAAAACACTCTGTGGCTTTTCATAAAAACATACAAATAAATGCATTGACAAGATAGACTGCATATTGTTGATATTTTAATCAAATTCATGATGCAAGAGGAAGATCACATAAAAGGTGAATAAGTAAGTGAAAGAATGTATATTGAATTAACTAATTAATTGCTAATCAATTAATGAATTAATTAGTACCTAACCAATTAACTCATATGTACTGAATGCCTATAAATTACCAAGACTATGTAGGAGCTGGGTTCCTAGCAGTGATAAATTCAGATTGATTCTTATCAGTCTTCTGCATGAGACTTTATACCTTTGAAAGCAGGAGAAAGCTGATCAGTGCTAGACTTATTGACACTTAGTAAGTATTGACTGAAAAAATGAACAAATAGAGATAATTTTTTCAGTTTGTACATCTAATATGTAAAGAGTGCTGATTTTTGAATGTCCCATTTTTGGATTGCATAGTCATATTTTTCTTTGACTATAAGAGAAGAAACCTGATAGGCCACCTGAGTGGCTCAGTTGGTTAAGAGTCTGACTCTTGATTTCAGCTCAGATCATATCTCATGGCTTGTGGGATCAAGCCCCATGTTGAGCTCTGCACTGAGAGTATGGAACATGTTTGGGATTCTCTCTCTCTTCCTCTCTCTCTGCCCCCCCCCACCCCATCACAATCTCCCCCTCTCTGAAAAATAAGTAAATAAACTTTTTTTTTAAAGAGGAGAGATCTGTTACTAATCCTATAGAATTACAGAATTTTTCAGGGGTGCCTGGGTGGTTCATTCGGTCAAGCATGAGACTCTTGCTTTTGGCTCAGGTCATGACCTCATGATTCATGAGTTCAAGCCCACCATCAAGCCCCTCACTGAGCCCTGCTTTGCACCCCACACTGAGCATGGAGTCTGCTTGGATTCTTTCTCTCTCCCTCTCTCTCTGCCCTTCCCCTGACTGCATGTGCTTTCTCTCTCCCTCTAAAAATAAACTATAAAAAAAAGAACTACAGAATTTTTCAGACCTCTAAAATAGTCTTATACCTATATATCAGAGATAACCTTAATTTTATTTAGCTTTCTAAGATGAATATCTTGTTTATAAAAAAAAAGGGAAAAAAGGAGCTTTATAATTATTTAAGAGTAAAAGTAAAAAAGAGTGTAGGTTAAAGGTAACCATGAAATATGGAAGCTAAGAGTTTGAACAACATTAGGCTACAAATTTTCCAGGACTCTCTAATGAATCATCTATATTAACCAGCTTATATATATAAGATGGTTTGCTATAACAAGAATAGGATAGTGTTACACTTTAAACATGGTACATGGAATATAATATTGCTAAATTTAATTCCCAAAATTTGTAGGATTTTTAGAATCCTACAGATTTTAACATGACGGAGTACAGGCAAAGCTAGGATTTACACCATTTTATTGTAGGAATGGCATAAGAAATACAAGACATTAAGAGGGACACCGCATTTATGAAAAGAGTAAGTGTACATAAGACAAACTTCTTTTCTTTACCTCAGCAAATAGATTAAATATGTGAATGCAACATACTTGGGGAATGAATAATGTTGGGTTCTAAAATCTGAATTTCTATCTTCACTAATTTTAAGGAATGACTACCAAACTTAAGAAAAAAACTTGTTTGATAATTTGCCTTCACTTCACTTTACTCAACATTAAGCTGATGCCCAATAGATAGAAGAGTGAAGGCATTATCATTCATGTACTAAATAAAGTGTGTTTAATTACAAATTTTAGTTACTGACCTCAAAACAATTATGGTACTCAGTTGAAAGTAATTTTCTTTCTAATTACCTGAATAAATTACTGTGTTCACTTTACACTGCTTTTTGATTTCACTTTGGCTAGTGTTTGCTCTCAAACCTGTCAACATTCTAAAGATGCTATTCATTGGAGGCATTTCATTTTCTCTGATGGAAATGAATAGTTTGAAGTGATTTTATTCTGTTCTCTGACAAGTGATGCAATAGAAAATGACCATCACATTCTGGAGACCATTACTTCTGTTTTCTTTCTTTCTTTCTTTCTTTCTTTCTTTCTTTCTTTCTTTCTTTCCTTTTGTTTTAAAATAAACATCCAGAAATGCTAAAGAAATATTTAAAAATCCAGCCAAAACCAAAAACCACAAACTCATTTTCTTTTTAAAAATTTTAAATCAGCTTTAGAATTGGGGGTTGGGCACATACATTTGTTTACTTTAGTTAAATTATTTTAGCATGTAATGGATACTTGGCAAGTAATTTGGTGATATTTTTTCCTAATGATATTTTTATAGGATTATTCCTTTGAAACATCATTGTTATGTATACTCATCTCCAAGATCCTTGGCTCACCAGTTAAAACGTATTATTTTAGAGCAATATATATTTTTTCTTAATGGTTTTTAAATTATATTGAATTGGAGGGAGGAAGAAATGACAACACGTTTCAGTATTTAAATGGACATTTCCTACAAAAAAACTGTATATTATGATTTTCTTGTGTAATAAAAGAAGTTAAATTTATGGTAAATATATTCATGTTTAGATAGTTAATGTGCGTTATAGAGTTAAAATGATTTCACTGGTCTGAATAACTTGGCTATAAACTTTATGTCTAGAATATTTATCTTTTTAACCTGGGATATTATTAAGTATTTTCACTATAAGTGGGACAAAGCATATATGTAAATATTCTCCCTACCTCTTTTGGAGAGGGTTTTAGAAGAATGTAAGGCAAATATTGCCAAACTCTCAAGGGTGATGAGTAAATGAATCAGAAGTCTGATTTTGATGGACAAAATGGAGCATCAGAAAGATCTAAATCCTGATTGCAGAATAAAATGAAAATTATAAATAAGTGACAGTATCTTGAGACTCAACCCAGTCCTCATGTGTGAAAAATCAAATCATAATCCTAGAGGGGCCAGTGTCACTGTACTGTGCCTAGTCATAACCATAGGGTAGAAAATTCTGTACTGAGAAAGCATCTAACCTTGAAGGATAGGAGAAGGGTAGGAGAGAATAAGGGAAAGTAGGCTGGTTTTACCATGCTGTCAAATAAATTGAACTCTTTTCTCTTTTTAAAATTTCTGGTGTTAAAAAATGCTTCATTTCAGCATTACTTACAATAATCAAGACGTGGGAACAATCTGTGCCCATTGATGGATAAATGGATAAAGAAGTTGTGGTACATAAATAGGATGGAATATTATTCAGCCATAAAAAACAAGGAAATCTTACTATGTGTGACAATATGGATGGACCTTAAAGACATTATGCTACTGAAATAAGAGAAAGTCAAATACTATATGATCTTACTTAAATATAGAATTTATTTATTTATTTATTTATTTATTTATTAAGTTTATTTATTTTTGAGACAGAGAGAGACAGAGCATGAATGGGGGAGGGTCAGAGAGAGGGAGACACAGAATCAGAAGCAGGCTCCAGGCTCTGAGCCATCAGCCCAGAGCCCGAAGCGGGGCTTGAACTCACGGACAGTGAGATCGTGACCTGAGCTGAAGTCGGACGCTTAACCAACTGAGCCACCCAGGCGCCCCTTTAAATATAGAGTTTAAATAAACAGACTCATAGCAAAAGAGATTGGGGGCACCTGGGTGGCTCAGTTGTTCATGCATCTGACTGTCCATTTCAGTTCAGTTCAAGATCTCAACATTTGTGAGATAGAGCCCTACATCAGGCTCTGCACTGGCAGCGTGGAGCCTGCTTGGTATTCTCTCTCTCCCTTTCTCTTATCCCTGCCACCACTTGGGCTCTCTCTCAAAATAAGAGAAGGAAGGAAAGCAAGAAAGTAGTGAAGGAAGGGAGGGAGGGAGGAAGGAAGGGAGGAAGAAAAGAAAAGAAAAGAAACAAAAAGAAAAGAAAGGAAAAGAAAGAGAGATAGGACTTGTGGTTACTGAAGCAAAGGGTGAGGAGAGGGTGAATTGGAGGAAAGTGGTCAAAAGGTACAAACTTCCAGTTATAAGATAAATAAGTACTAGAGATATAAAGTACGACATTATAACTATAGTTAACACTGCCATTTGGTAAAGTTAATAATATAAACTGTAAGAATTACAACAAAAAGAAAATTTTTTCTTTTCTTCTTTTTCTTTTTATTCTATCTAAATGATGTTAGCTAAAATTATTGTGGTAATCATTTTACAATATATGTAAATAAAACCATTATGCTATACTTCTTAAACTTACATAGAAATATATGCCAATTATTTCTCAACTGGAAAAAATTTAATTAAAATTTAAAAAATAAAATAAATTTTAAAAATAATTCTTAATGTGAATCATATAGGTAAGGTAAGAAAATCTAATCATGCCTATTTTTAACTTAAGCTGTTTTAAACTCCATCTGTTATCAGTCTTTAAAATTGTAATTCAATACACTAGAAATGTACATTTTAAAAATCAGTTATAATAGGGGCATCTGGGCTCTGTTGGTTAAGTGTCCAACTCTTGGTTTCAGCTCAGGTCATGATCTCATGGGTTTGTGGGTTCGAGCCCGCATCGGCTCTGTGCTCAAGGTGCGGAGCCTGCTTGGGATTCTCTCTCTCTCTGTCTCTCTCTCTCTCCCTCTCTCTCTCTCTGTCTGTCTTTTCTTTGCCCCTGTCCCTCTCATGCTGCCCCTATATCAAAATAAATGAATAAACTTAAAAAATATAGCATATGGTACAGCCATAACATAAAAATAAATGCAGATTAAAAAAGGTTATGACTTATTGACACTTGAACATTATCAGAATATGATGTTAAGAAAAAAACTAGAAAATACTAAACACAGAGTAAAGTAAAACTCTAAAGAAACATAACATTTGAACTTCTGAAATATACGTTTCAATTTTAAAATAGATTTAGGTTTACAGAAAAGCTGTGAAAATAGTACAGAAAATCCCTACACACTTCATGACCAGGTTCTCCAATTATTAACATCTTACATTACTTACTTACATGGTATGTTCATCATTGTTAATGAAATAATATTGATGTCTTATTATTAGATAAACTCCATATTTCATTCAGATTTCCTTATTTATTTATTTTTTTCTCTTGCAGGATCTCATCTGAGCTACCACATTACATTTAGTTCTCCTATCTCTTCAGGATCCTCTAAGCTGTAACTATTTCTTTGTTTTCTTTTAATAACCTTGACAGTTTTGAGTAATACTCAGGAATATTTAGGCTATGCCTTAATTGAGATTTGTCTAGTATCTGTGTTGTGATTAAACTTAAGTGATGGGTGTTTTGAGAGGTAGACCAGAGAGACAAAGCACCAGTTTTCATCCCATCATATCAAGGATACATATTATCATTATAACATCACTGTTTTTCTTTAAGTTTATTTATTTTGAGAGAAAGAGAGTAAGCACATGAGCGTGTGGGTGAGTGGTGGAATGGCAGAGAGAGAGAGGAGAGAGAGAATCCCAAACAGGGCCTGCACTGTCAGTGCAAAGCCCATTGCTGGGCTCAATCTCATGAACTGTGAGATCACGGCCTGAGCCAAAATCAAGAGTACAGTGTTTAACCAACTGAGCCACCCACATGCCCCATGACATCACTGTGGATGCTGACCCTGATCACTTGACTGAGGTAATAGTTGTCAGGTGTCCCCACTATAAAGTCACTCTGTTTTTTACTCTCCATTCTGTACACTTTGGAAGGAAGACATTCTGCACAGCCTGAAGTTTAGCAAAGGGGAGTTATGCTCCTTTTCCTTGAGGGAAGAATATTTACATCAATTATTTGGAATACTTATGTATGGGAGATTTGTCTATTCTCCCCCACCTATTTATTTTTCAATCATTTCTTCATATCGCACCTTCATTTTTGTAATAACTATCACCTACACATAGGATTATGAGGGATTGTTTTCATTTGACATTTTCCAAGTTTTTATAATTAGCCTGTAAAATTTTGTATTCCTGAAGTTTTAATTTTTCTATTATATCTTATACATTAATATTTAGGGGCAGAGAGTAAGGGCACTATCCCCTTACTTTGTTCCTGGAATCTGATTCAGGTATCCTCACCCAAATAGCTAATTGGAATATGACTCCTCTTACACTCTTCTCTCTTCTTGGGCCATGGTAAATTCATCCTTAGATGTTTTGTTCACTTCAATCCCAGAGATTAGAAACAGAGATGTATAGTAATAATAGTTGATTTAAAAAAGGGGGAAAAGCACACACTTACAGTTGTGCACCTTTGTTGCTTCTTTCCATCTTACTCCTGCCAATGCTAGTCTCATATTTGCCATGGTGAACACACATTTATAAAAATGTATTTCCTACTTATAGGCCATGGTATTATTAATACAAAACTAATATAATCATGATATTTTTAATGAGAGAAATGCCCAGAATGTACTAAATAAACATTTTTTATAGCCTCCAGGAAAATACGTGAGCATTACTATTACCTGTGATAGCTGGTCATCAAAAGTCAAAACATACTACATGCCTTTCTTGTGATCAAGTTTCTATTCCTTATTCACACTCTAAAGTATAATGTTTGTGGAATGGTCTAAACCAGGTTGGGGAAAGTACAAGTATAAAAGGTTTTGTTCTTTGTCTCTATTACCCTAAAGAAAACTTTGTAAGACATTGCCTATGAATATTCACATGGTAGATTCCAGAGATTTTGCAGTGCATTTTAAAATCTCAACCGAATACAAACTTTCCACTCTCTCCACCTGATCTGAAACCTCCATGGACCAGCAATGGAGAGGCTCTTTATTTTCCCCACTATTCCTCCACCCAGCTTTCCGCCTTCTCTTCCTGCCTTCTCCCTTTATCTTTCCCTCCTCTTTGCATTTAATTCCCCTCTTCTCTATCCTTCTCTTTTCCCTCTCACTACTTTTGCCTCTTCCTCCTCCTCTAATCACTATGCTACTTCTCTGGTGGTTGTTCTAGGGGTGAGGTGGGAGAAGAAGCAACAGGGTTAAAATACCTTTCTGAACTACTGCTGTTGAAATTTAATGTTGTTGGTTTCTGTGTTTAGGATACAAACATTCTAAATATTTTCCCCCTGTTGGCTTTTGTGAATGCATTAAGGATACCCTTTCCCAATAAGGTGTGCTTGGAACTACTCTTGAAGAAGGCAATAGTTTTGAAATCTGATTCCTTATTTCCACTCTGTTCCTGCATTTCATGGTATACCAGCACAGGGCTACTTTCTGACTTAGTTATTTTTTTCTGACAGAATCATCTAGAATAAGGCTTCTTTAATACAGCTGTGACCAAACTGGTTCTACAGGAACCCCAAGTGAAACAGGCATATTCTCATACTAACTAGTCTTCCATTCCTATGCAGCTTTTTGTAGTCTGGCCTAGCCATATACCATGACCAAAACACATATCCACTGCCATGTTTTATAATGTATTTTATTGCCTGAGCAATCCAGATATATTAATATTGTTCCCTAGAGTCAGAATACAATGTGGCTTATGTAGCTATTGACATTAAATTCTTAACCATTAGTACTAAGGAGTCAAAGCAAGATATGTCTCACCATATGATTAAATCTTTCAGTTACTCATAAAAGAAGTGGAGTGTATAACTTTCTACATAATATACAATACAGAATCCAGAAGCCATAGAAAGAAAAGACAGACGGAGAAAGAATGTAGGGAGATACATATACATAGAAAATCTACTCCTATGTAATAGAAAACAAAAATGCAAAAAGAGTGATTATTTTTAAATACATCTGAACTTAGCAAACTCATCTAGTTAAAAACCGAGATTTTATTTTTAAATGTGTTATTAAACAGGGGCGCCTACCCAGGTGGCTCAGTCAATTAAGTGTCCGACTTCGGCTCAGGTCACGATCTCACGGTTCGTGGGTTCAAGACCTGCATCGGACTCTGTGCTGACAGCTCAGAGCTTGGAGCCTGCTTCAGATTCTGTGTCTCCCTCTCTCTCTGCCCCTCCCCCACTCGCACTGTCTCTGTCTCTCTCAAAATAAATAAACTTAAAAAATGTTTTATTAAACAAATTTGACAAAATGCAACGTTGAAATTTAATGTGTACATCTGTTACTTTGATACATTTACACACTGTAATATAATTGCTGCTGTAGTGATATTTATCTCATTACACAATTATGGTGCAATATTGTTGTGTATATTAAAGATCAAGCATTCTTCATAAATAATGGAATCTCTATTAAATGTCCAAATGTTTCTGAAAATTATTTTCAGTTTGGCATTATAATCATAGTACACTCAAATACATTGATCAACACCAGCCTATCCTATCATGAATTGTATACCAACTTTTAACTACACAAATACTAGAACTTTGTTCCCTTTAAATTGAAAACAAAGATTTCAAAATAACTCTTGTGATTAAATTGTATTCATTTCCTTCCATATGTCATTTTTTTATTTACATTTGATTTGCACACCCTCTTTATTTACCAGCCTGGACTTTTCTCATATTGAAATTAGGTACTCAAAAAATTAAGTGTTTGGATACACCCCAGAAAGCCAAGAAAAATGAACATATGGTTTAGGTATTTAATTTTCTATATTTTCCATTTTTTACTTTGGGATACTCTCTGTGAATGTTTATAGCATTTATTGTGGTGACTGATAGCCCATAATTGTATCCCCATAGTAAAACTCAACAAAACACAGTAATTGAAGGTCTAATTCTCACCAAGTAATTTCACCAAGTAAGTATTTATTGTGCACTTAATATGCACTATCAGCTGTTCTAAATCCTGAGAATACAAAGATAAATAAGACATTGTTCTAACATAGAGGGAGTCACAGCCTAGAGGGAAATGAAATAGGCTTGTACTTCTTCCTGACATTTTCATTCATCCTTTTTTTCATTATGGAGTCCCTGATAACTCCCCATAGTGTGTTAGTTTTCAGAAGTAATCCAGAGGTGAATTAGAAGGTATTTAACTAGCTAAGGTCTCATTTCTGTTGTTCTTTGTGACATCACTCTTTTAACTAGTCAGAATAGAATTTTGCAGTCCAGTCCTAGCCATTGAAGAAAAGTTGTGTTTCTTATTATTTCTGTAGCCCCAGAACTTAGCATGGGTCCTAGCAAAACTTACATGCTAATATTTCTTAAACTGTTGAATTAACACGTTAATTAAACATTGCAAGTATTGCTTTCCTGATCTCTCCAGAACCTTCTTGGAAATCGTGGCATTTCATTGCCTGTGATGTGTTTCTGGACCTCAGTTGCATAGTTAAAATATTCAGACAGCATATCAGCTTGTCAGACACTTGTTTCCCATACTTTACCTTTCAATTTTTTCTGGTGTGTCCTACTTCAATAATGTATGAGATTTTAGCTTTTTGAACCTTCCAAACTTTCCCGTTCTTGCTATAAGCAACTGAATATCCCCCATTAATATTATAGCATGGCTAGGAAATTACACAAGCACATCATGATAATGCTAATAATACCAGTATAATTGCTAATTCAGTGGAGAAGCATGTATAATAATTATGCCAGAAGGGGTCAGAGAAGATTGCATAAAAGAGATAAGCTTTTGAGGTCCAGAAAGGAAATTTGCCTATTGGTGAAGAGAGTAGTAGTTAACTTTGTTGTGAGGGGAAACTGTCAGCAATGCAGAGACACATGAAAAAGATGAGCATGATTAGTGAACAAGAATGTTTTGTATGGTTATCCTGTTGACATTACTCAAGAGAGTATGAGACAGGGCTATGTATTAGACTAAGACTATGAGAACTTGGTGTAAAATGATAACAGATTTGAACTTTATCCTCTGTCAAATGCTTTTATCATGTGAGATTAAAAGAATCAGATATGTGGTTTAGAAAGATAACACTGGTATAATTCCGATGCTGATTCTGAGGAGAAAGAGCAAAGATTCAGGGATAGCAGTTAGAGAAGAACACTGCCTGAGAATAAACCGTGACTGTCATAGGCTTGAATTGGATCATGTTAGAAAAAAATAATAAAATTTAGTTATGTGGGAAGTATGTGAAAGAAAAGGGTCATGTATTCTTTAACTGATTCACAGTGAGTTTCAAGTGCCAACCCTAGTGCTATATTTTATGGCTACAGCCACAGACAAAAATGATAAAAAGTCTTGGTTGGAATGTGTTTAATTTCTAGTAGGGCAGACAAGCATTAAACAAATCTGCAAAATAAATATAGTATGAAAAATGATAAGACCTCTCAAGAAAGTTATGCAGAAAAGGAGATGGGAAAAAGAATAGTAGGGATTTTAAATGGACACCCTTAGTGAGACCTGAATTTGAGAGAAGGAGTCTTACAGATCCCTGAGGAAGAATATTCCAGTCAAAGGGAAAGGCAAGTGCAAAGGTTATTATTTGAATGGAGCAGAGGGAAAGAGTGGGAGAGAGTGAAAGATGAGGGCATATAGTAGAGATGTATGAAAGATGTTTCTATGAGGTTGGTATTATCTCTAATTGAGTTGCAGAAACAGAAGCAGCTCTTACTCTACAGGTGGTTTTAGGTTGGATTTTGTACAGATTTTTGTTTCCTGAAGAAAACCCAGGAGGAACATCTACTGAGCTAATGAAAGTTTGACTAGGCAGTTCAGAAGGCTGGTTTGGGATACAGAGTAAGAGGAACCATAGAAGGAATTTGAAAAAGATCAGTCCTAAAGTTAGAAAAAATTGAAGGGAAATACAAAAAACAAACAAAACAGAGAGAGAGAGAGAGAGAGAGAGTTTAAAAAGCAGATTGTGAACAGTACTGAAAATGCTCTAGAGAAGTCATGTAGGTAAAAACTGAGAGACCATCGTATTTGGCAATTATGAGATAGTGACCTAGATAAGAAAACTTTTAATGGAATAGTAGAGGGAGAGGCAGATGACACTGGTCCGTGGATTATGTGGAAGGGAGAGCAAGGAAGGAAGATGTGAATGCATGGAGAAAGTTGTCTCTTTTTTTAATCTTTTAAAAATTACATTTGGTTACACAAAGAGTTTTGTGTAATTTAAAAATTCTTAATTAACATGATGCTATTCCTATCAAATTCAATACAAGAAAATTTAAGGAACTAACAACTTGCTCTATTGTGCTGGAATTAACAGTGATTTTGCAATTGAATAGAGTCTATATGATCTGAGTAGAAAGAACATGTGATCTCAAGTTAAAAGGTGAGATTTCAAAGATTATTCTATTAAATGGTATTCAGCAGAGTGTTCAACTTCTCTGAACTTTAGTTTCCTTATCTATATTAGGGATGCTAAGAATATCTGCCTCAAATTCTCGTATGTATATTAAATCTGAATATTTAATATATATATTAAAAAAAAACACCTAAACTTACAAATGTTAGTTCTTGTTAAGATTAACAGTGATAGATTTCAGAGAAGTTGAATTTGAGACTCAGAATTCAATGAATGATAACTTATGTCTTATGATTTTAGGAAAGTCACACTTTCTTAATCTCAAACGTAGTATCAATAAGAAGGTATTAAAAACATAGATATCAACCAACCTGAAAGTATGTAACTTTTTCCCCATCTTTGACCAGTTTTATTGTTCTTAAAATACACGTGATTTTTGAGTTGTCTAATGTATAAGAAAATTTTTTATGAATTGTTAAATAATATATTTCTATAAAGTTTTCTGTTTTACATGTCTTAATTGCAGTGATATTTTTATGAAATTTGATTTTACTTGTAACTGTTATTCATAATATATATATACATATATATATAATACAACATACATATTCATAATGTATATTCAATATATATTCTGATTCTAAAGAAACATTTTAATAGTTCTGAAATAGTCTCTATTAAAAATAGAGCACCTTTGATTTTCTTCATGAAATTTTTCATAACTTTTGGATTGAATGTCTTATATCACTTTAATGTTGCTTTTAGAAACTATTTCAGATCCCTTTAACATCAAATAGAGAAGGAGAGATACTAAAGCATAATCACAGTTCTTATCTTAGGGAATTCCAGGATAAGGCCTCATGGCATAATATGTTAACCCATCTCTTATTTGGATGCTTGAGCTTTTTTAGCCTCTGGTTGAAAAGAAAAGGTCACATTCATGTTGCTGATATTGAAGCATATGAATCTCCGGCACTCTCCTTTAACACCTGAATACTGTTCAAATTCACTCACTTTTTCAATAAACCATCACTTATATTGTCAATAGACTTGGTTTTAAGAAGATATAAATCTTTTTTTAGCTAATACCAACAAAATTATTCTTGTGTACATTTTCCCCAAAGAATTCAGCTTAATTGTGTAGTATACTGCCTTATCAAAAACTTAGTTGAGGAGGGAGGAAATTGGCGATGGAGTAGGAAGACCCTCAGCTAGCCTCACCCCACAAATATAACTATCAAATCATCCTAAAAACCCTAGAAATCGATCTGGAGACTGACAGAATAAACTCCACAAATAGAGAGAAGAGGCCACAAATGAAGAAGATACGAAGTGTGGAGACGTGGTTTAGTGAAGAAATGGATCACTAGTGTTGCGTGTGGAGTGGGGAGAGAACCCTGGTCACAGAGAAAGGTGAAAAGGAAAGGAGCACACTGGGATACTCACAAGAACACTACCCTATAGTCATGGGCTTGGAAAATGGGAGGGACTGAATTCTGTGAGTTCTTGCAACCAGTGGGGCTTAAGTCCTGAAGTCTTTAAAAGTCAGCAGACCTGGCTGGGATAAAGCTTCAAGGGCACTGCACTGGTCTTGGACCGAAAAGGCAGGAGAATAATTCAGGGGCAGATAGTGTGGAGCATCTGGGGCACACAGCAGGGAGATTATTTGCTCTTCTCCAAGCATATCTCTGACAGACAGGTTCACGGAGATACCTCTCCAGGAACAAAGGAGCTGGCCATCTCCATTTCCCGCCTCTCCCCCTCAGCTTCAACAAAGAGCCACCTGTGGGAAACTGCACAGGACTGACACTGGCTGCCTAAGTTGCTTAGATCAAACCACAGCCCCCCCCCCCCCCCCGTGCTCTGGTGTAATTGCACTTCTCAGTAACCTTTGCTTCAGTCCCAGTGTGGCAAGTCCCTACCCCAGAAGACCAGAAAAAACCTCTGCCCACACCACATGTCCCAACCAGAGATTTCTGCAGGGTATCAGTGCCAGTGGAGATGGTTTAGGTCTCACTTCACAAGCAGACCATAGCATACCCAGTTAAAACTTCCCACATTCAGGCCAGCGACCAAACACTGCCCATGGCAGGCAAGGAGAGCCTCTGTAGGTGACTGGCCTGAAGGATAGAGCAGCCAGAACACAACAACAGAGCACACACAGCACAAACCAGAGTCATTCCATGAAGCACCAGGCCCTGGACACTATAGGACCTCTTCTTCATTAGGCCATTATTTTCAGGAGCAGGAAACATAACTGGCTTTTCTAATGCAGAGAAGGCAAAAAGACTTGGACAAAATGAGAAGATAGAGGAATTTATCCCAATTGAAAGAACAACATAAGGCTATGGCTAGAGACCTAAGTGAAACAGATGTAAGTAAAATGCCTGATGGAAAATTTAAAGCAACAATCATAAGGGTACTCAACGGGCCTGAAAATAATTGAAGACATCAGTGAGACCCTTACTGATAAAAGACAAAAAAGCTAAAAAAGAACCAATCAGATATGAAAGTGCAACATGAGATTAGAAACATACTTGACACAATGAACAACAGGCTAGAAGAAACAGAGGAAGAAGTTAATGACCTAGAAGGCAAAGTAATGGAAAGCAATGAAGCTGAGCAAAAGAGAGAAAGAATTGTGCAAAATGAGAACAGACTTAGAGAACTCAGTGATTCCATCAAACACAATAACATTTATATTATAGGAAACCCAATAGAAGAAGAGAGAAAAAAAGGGAGCCGAAACTTTATTTTAAGAAATAATAGCTGAAAATGTCCCTAATCTAGGGAAAGAAACAGATATCCAGATCCAAGAGGCACAGAGAACTCCCATAAAAATCAACAAAAGCGGGCTTACACCAAGACATATTGTAATTAAATTGGCAAAATATAGTGACAAAGGAAAAAAATCTTAAAAGAAGCCATTTAAAAGTAGTCCTTAATTTACAAGGGAAAACCCTTAAGGCTGGCAGGAAATTTTTCAACAGAAACTTGGCAAGCTGGAAGAGACTGGCATGATATATTCACAGTGCTGAATGGGAAACATCTGCAGTCAAGAATATTCTATACAGCAAGGCTATCGTTCAGAATAGAAGGAGAAATAAAGAGTTTCCGAGATGAACAAAAACTTTAGGAGTTCATGACTACTAAACCAGCCTTGCAATAAATATTAAAGGAGATTCTTTGAGTGGAAAGAAGATATCAACATGACAATATAAAGACAGGAAACACAAAAGCAGTAAAAATGAATATTTCTATAAAAAATCAATCAAAGAGCTCACACAAAAAGGATATAAAATATAATAACATATGCCTAAGTCATGGGAGGAAAGGAGAAAAGAATGAGTTCAAAAACTCAAACAATCCTCAACTTATAGACTGTAATTTGCAGAAGAGGTTATATACAAACCTAATGGTAACCGTATATAAAAACCACTTATAAACATGCAAAAACAAAGAAAATGAAATCCAAATATATTTTCTTTCATTAAGAGATAGGTGTTCTTAAATGTATGTTTAGAAGCATATGGGAAAAGCCATGAGGTTATCTCCTTGAAACTATGCTGTGTTTAAACCATCTTTGAAGTAACATCTTTCTTCCCTCACAGGATAAGTGTTTTGAAACTTGGGTGTGGAAGGTCATGGGAAAAACCATGTGCTTTAGTGCTTGACATGAAACTCTGTGAATAAAGTGTGTTTCAAGTAACATCCCCTTGAATTCGAAAAAAAGAGAATATCAGCAAAATATGAAAAAGAGAACAACAAGAAAGGATCAGAGAAAATCTTCAGAAACATGTAATAAACTGTCAATAAATACATATATATCATATCTATTGATAATTAATGTGAATGTAAATAGATTAAATGCTCCAATCAAAAGACAAAGTTTTCAGAATATAGTTAACAATACAAAACAAAACAAGACCCATCTCTATGCTGCCTATAAGAGACTCATTTTATTTTATTTTTAATTTTTTTTAACGTTTATTTATTTTTTGAGACAGAGAGAGACAGAGCATGAACGGGGGAGGGTCAGAGAGAGGGAGACACAGAATCTGAAACAGGCTCCAGGCTCTGAGCTGTCAGCACAGAGCCCGACGCGGGGCTCAAACTCACTGACCACGAGATCATGACCTGAGCTGAAGTCAGCTGCTTAACCGACTGAGCCACCCAGGCGCCCCTAAGAGACTCATTTTAGATCTAAGACACCTGCAGACTGAAAGTGAGGGGATAGAGACACATTTATAATACAGATGGATGTCAAAAGAAGGCCAGAATAGCAATACTTATATAAGACAAACGACTTTAAAACAAAGACTGTAATACAGTACAAAGGCATTATATTATAAATATTTATGCACCCAATATGAGAGCACCCAGATGTATAAAATAATTAACAATAAACATAAAGGAACTAATCAATAATAATACAAAAATATTAGGGAACCTTAACCTCCCACTTACATCAATCGACAAATCATCTAAACAGAAAATCAACAAGGAAACAATAGCTTTGAATGACACACTGGACTAGATAGACTTAACAGATACAGTCAGAACATTCTAAATTAAAGGAGCAGAATACACTTTCTTTTCAAGAGCACATGTAACATTCTTTAGAATAGATCACATGTTAGGCCAAAAAAGATGTCTCAACAAATTCAAAAAGACTTACATCATACCATGTATCTTTTCTAGTCATAACGCTATGAAACTAGAAGTAAGTTACAAGAAAAAATTGGGAAAGACTGCAAATACATGAAGGTTTAATAACATAGTACTAAACAATGAATGGGTCAGCCAGGAAGACAAAGAATAAAAAAAAAATACATGGAAACAAATAAAAATGAACACACAATGGTCCGAAACCTTTGGTATGCAGCAAAAGCAGTCCTAAGAGGGAAGTATATAGCAGTACAGGCTTACATAAAGAAGCAAGAAAAATCTCAAATAAAGAATGGTAACTTATACCTAAAGGAGCTAGAAAAAAAAACAAGAAACGCCTAAATCCAGAATAAGGAAAAAGATAATAAAGATCAGAGAAGAAATGTTATAGAAACTAAAAGCAAACAAATAAACCAAACAAAACAAAAACGAGAACAGATCAATGAAACTAGGAGCTGGTCCTTTGAAAAAATTAATAAAATTGATAAACCTCTAGCCAGACTTATCAAAAATAAAAGAGAAAATACCCAAATAAATAAAATCACAAACAAGAGAGAAGAAATAACAAACAACACCACAGGAATAGAATTAAAAGAGAATATTATGAAAAACAATATGGCAACAAATTGTACAACCTAGAAGAAATGGATAAAATCCTAGTAACATATGCATTATCAAAACTGTAATAGGAAGAAATAGAAAATTTGAAAATACCAATAATCAGCAAAGAAATTGAATCAATAATCAAAAAACTCCCAACAAACAAAAGTCCAGGAACAGATGGGTTCACAGGTAAATTCTACCAGATATTTAAAGATGAATTAGTGCCTATTGTTCTCAAACTATTCCAAAAAATAACAAAGATACTCTCCCATAAGTAAACTACTATAGGGGTACTACTATTTAAACTTTTCATTAATTTGATGTTTATCAATTTTAATTGTTTTAAATATTTATTTTGGTGAATTTCTACGTACAAGGTAAAAAATTGTAATATGTTTGAAATAATAAATAGCAATGAATACTGTGAACTGCTTTGAGAATATGTGGTTGTTTTATTATTTATAAACATATTTCATTATTTTTATGAACACATTGTTCACTGGGGAAGAATCTCAGTTAAAGAAGTTCTTACTGGAATGCGTCAACTGACCATACATTACCTGGTCTTATAGTGTGCTAACAAACCTTGGTTCCATGTGTTTAGCATGTATATTTGATATCAAAAAAGGTTTTTCTCAAAATGAGTCTGGAAGATCAGATCATCTCAGAATCTAACGGGACAAAGATGAAAGCGTATTGTACTCTAAAATTCAACCTTTAAATGTTCATTCTTAACTCAGATCAGCATACATTGTAGGAAACACCAAAGTTTATTTTTTTAAGTTTATTTTGAGGTAAGGAAAGAGAGAGAGTGAGAGAGTGAGTGAGAGAGAGAGAGAGAGAGAGAGAGAGAGAATCCCAAACATGATTAGCACTGTCAGTGCAGAGCCTGACATGGGGCTTGAACTCATGAACCGTGAGACCATGACCCAAAATCAAAAGCCAGTCACTTAACTGACTGAACCACCCCAGTGCCTCAGAAACACCAACTTTCTGTCAAATAATTGTTATCAAATTCAAAGTATAAAGTGTTCACAGTGAATAAAATATGTTAAAATCATCAAAATCAAATTATATCAGAATTTTTATTATAAATAGGTAAGATATATCTAATAAGGAAAGTCCTCAAATGTATCTAATGGTTGATGATGAAAGAGAGATTTGATACTACATTAAATAAATATTGGTGTTGTTCAGGAGGTGCCAGCTATGGTTGAAGTTTTGAGCATAGAGCAAACAGTAGATCCATACAGTTAAACTATTAACGAGATCCTGATTAACACTGACAGAAATGGAAGATTGGAAACTGTGTATTTTGAGAAGAAATTTTATCAATGCAAACTCAACTGTCTTTCCAAGTATGCTTCTTCATATTTTGTAATTTTATAATTTTGCCAACAGCATTAATTTAGTAATCAAAATATTTACACATTCTGCACTGACCAAATGTCCTCTTATGTTGGTTATTTTTGTTTCAGCAATACTTAATCACATTTACTATAAAGTAATACAAGAAGGATTTTTGAATGTTCCTCACATGCTTTACACCATGTGAGCACATTTTGGCAATTCTACAATATCTTTTAACTCAGAAATGTAATCTCAGTCTCACATTTAACCAGAAACCTAAGATATGAATTATTGAGTAACAATTTTCTCTTTCATTGAAAAAATATTTTTATTATGTATACAAACATACAAACACAACACGTAAACTAAGCCATTTACAAAGGGCAGTAAATAACACATTGCATGCCCCAATTTCTCAAATGTAGCATACACTGGAGTTCTATTTGAGAAACTTTATTACAATTGGCTGCCTTATATATATTTACACACACATACCTATCTATTCTTGATTTTATTCAGAGTTATAAGCCTATTTGGAGCTTTTCCTAAAGTGTATAGCTAAGAGAAATATATATCTTTCTAATATTTCTTTCACTTGCTTGTAATTTAGGTTGCCTTCTTCTAGTTCTAACCTTGTCATTGACTACTAACTTTACAGCATGGTTTTCTTTACAGAAAATACATTCTGAGTTGCCTTCTCTTTGCTGTTATTAATTTATGATTCGGTATGGTCTGGAAAGGAATTTTGAAGAGCAGGGAGAATAAACTCTCCCTTGCACAAGGGCCTATAGAAATGGCCCTATGAGGTCACTATGTGGCTGCATAAATTGTCAGATTGCACTATCATGTCGCTCTCTGTTGTAAAATGAAGCTTCAGTTTCTTTAAAAAAAATGCAAACATATATATGTATATCCAGTCACAGAAAATTAAAATGCTAACAATATTCACCTTCAGAAATAAAAATTATCTTCAATCATGTATTATTCAAATATTTTTTCCACAATTCTCTTATTTTGGCAATTTTAAAATCAGTATATTTATAAGAAAAATTATTTATGGATTTCTTTCAACAGCACTGTGTATATACTGTATGTTTCAGTTACATGGTGATGTTAATTGTTGCCAATATATTTTTTAATATATAAATAACTGTTAAAAATTATTTTGTTTTGACCTAACACAGTTTCCCTGCAGACATTCACTGGGATCATGTCATTTGGTATTGATATTGCAACTGTACCCTTGATGTCCCCACAGACTTTCATTGATTTAGTTTAGTTTTCCATTTGGAATGTAATTTCTTACATTGTATTGACATCTTCTGGGGAATTCTATGGTGGCAGGATGCCCTATAGATGTGAGTAATAAAGATGCATACTTACCTCTTAACATGTATATTATCTTAGCTTACTCAAAAAACATTATTTAACTGATTTCTGAGGTATAAATAACATATAATTTTCCTTAGGTAAGATTAACATGAACTTTTATTGACTTATGTTGAGTTAGGAACAATCTTTATGGCTACATTGTACTTTGGAATCCCATTATTATAATTTTTCGAAAGAAAATTGACATCTCTACTTTTACATATTAACCCTAAAACTAAGTCTCCCAAATAATTTTGCCAGGACTAACCTGTGTATATGTTTACTGCTTTTGTTTTTAAAAAAGTATTTATATATCAAAATGGATTTCATTAATATTTTTGAGTTTTTCATGCATGAGACAATAAAATGGACAAATTTTCTGCAGAGTGTAATTCCCTAAGGATATTCTACTGTCACTACATGTTTGAGAGTTAATATAAGATAATTAGGATAGCGAAGATAATAAAAATAAGTTAAGAATTATTAAAAGTATAATTTGAAGATCAGTTACTACATTTGGTGTTATGGTATTGACTCTCTATTAGCAGGCACATATTTTTAAGTTCTCTACTTGTAAATCAAGGAATAAAAGGTTATATTTTGTAGCTTATAAAATAGAGTTTAACTGGGCCTATTTTTTATTATCTTTTTAATGTTTATTTATTTTTGAGAGAGAGAGAGACAGACTGAAAGTGGGGAGGGGCAGAGAGAGGAAGATACAAAATCTGAAGCAGGCTTCAGTCTCTAAGCTGTCAGCACAGAGCCAGCCCAATGCAGGGCTGGACCTTGTGAACCACGAGATCATGACCTGAGCCGAAGTCTGACACTTAACTGACTACTGAGCCACGCAGGTGCCCCTAACTAGGCATATTTAAATAACAAACTTTCATCTTGGTCTTATAAATTGGTTCCATCTAAACTGGCTATCTGTATAAAAGAACTAGATGCAATATCTTCTTGAAAGAATTACATGTATCTCTGTAAAGTGCTTTTTAAAAGTTTATTAATTTTTGATATATACAGAGAAAGTTCACAAGTGGAGGAGGGGGCAAAGGTGGAGAGAGAGAAAATATTAAGTAGGATCCACACTCAGCACTGAGCCTGACTTGGGGCTTGATCCCATGACCCTGGGATCATGACCTAAGCCAAAAGCAAGAGTCAGACACTCAACCCACTGAGCCATTCAGACACCCCACTGTAAAGTAATTTTTAAAATTAGAGGGAAACAAAAATAATATAAAAACAGGGAGTGGGACAAAACAGAAGAGACTCATAAATACTGAGAACAAACTGAGGGTTACTGGAGCGGTTGTGGGAGGGGAAATGGGCTAAATGGGTAAGGGGCATTAAGGAATCTACTCCTGAAATCATTGTTTCACTATATGCTAATTTGGATATAAATTTAAAAAATAACAAATAAAATTAAAAAAATAAAATTATATATTAAAGTATCAAGTGTGTTGAAATGAAAACCAAATTATTTAAATGTTTAATTCTAAACAACTGAAATAATGTAAGTGTGTAAAGAATTTGGAAAATTGAATTTAAATGATTACATGGTCTACTTACACCTTAACTTAAATTCTCAATCAGTCATAAAAATATGAAGTTAAGATACTGTCTAAAAGAGAAACACATTATATTCTCAGGAAAACATAAGGTTACTTTTTGTGACAAAATCTTTTTTAAAAAATACACTGTTATATTTCTCATGTCAAAGTGTGAATTAGTTGTTTTTTCAGTATCTTCTGCAATAGGAGGTTCTGTGATAGCTTATTGGTCACTGGTATTATTTCACCTGTCCTAGGTGTTAATTGGAGGATCTTTCACTCTATGAGCTAGCCACTTGGTTGCTTTGAAGTTAAATTTGAAATTGCTTATAGAATTACTCTATACACACGATTGGATAATTGAATAATACAAGTCACTGTAAAATCAACATAATATATCATAACCATGTTAACTACATTATAAAAATTACACGTAGCTGTAACTCTGGTAAAATGATACTTGATTATATTCAATAATAGTGTTTTTCAGAATGTAAGTGAAGAGAACTAATTGTATTATTACAAGATAACTAAAACTCTTTCTGGCTTATAAAATTGGCACTAAATAAATATACCTTTTCCATACGTTACTGTATCCTTTCCCTTGGTATTTAGTTTATAAAACAAAACCATCTGCATCCCTTAGTTACCAAACACTTAAGTTATACTTTATATCTATAAACAAGAAGGATTAAACAAAATGAATTAAAACAAACTGATAATGAAAATCAGCATATGGTGGGCGAAATAAACGGTTCAAGGAAGCTGTTACATTGCAGTTGAAAAAGATAGATTGATATTGAGGGGGGAAAAAAGAATGTGAAAAGATGGGCTCCTATTAGGAGGAGGAGAACAGTGAGGAAAAGAAAGATTATTTTCTGGTAAGAGTTGTATGTTTTTCATTCTATGGTAGTTAAGAGAATGAATATTTTATTTCACTAGAACATAGGTAACTCCCAAAAGATGCCTTATCCCTAATTGTTGATTAGTCTGTTAAAGCTAACGCATGTTGATTTTTTCCAATAAAAAAAAGTAGAATCTCTGGAGATAATTTTCCTTTGTCCCATTGTTTGTTTAATTATTATTTCATTGGTTATTATTTTCACAATTATTCCCCATATCTAGTCATTTCACAATCAAGTTGGAATTTTGTATACAGGTGCATTTTCCAAGAAAAAAAGTTGTCAAATACATGAAAAGGGGGGAAACAAACAAACCAGCAAACCTATAGTGGAAATCACAATTTCAAAAATGTCTCTTGATGGATAGATATGAATATACATGTAAATGTATACATTAGTGATGAACATGGCTTAATTTCTGAGTAGTTATGCAGTTACACTGTAGTAATTAGAATTTACTAATTTTTCAAACGTATTATTAAACAAAATAAGATGTGTACTTAGGTTTAGAAATTTTAATATTCATTGAAGACAGTGTAGACTTATATTACTTTGGAGCAACACAAAGATAGCAGATCCAGTAAAAATAGGGGGAAACAAAAAGGTGTCTATGTTGTTGTGACCCAGAGAATGGGAATTCAGTGACGAAGATGGAAACTATGGTCACAAAGAAGAAAGAAACTTAGAAAACTATAATGTTGAAAAGGTAGTAATGCTTTCAAGAGTATATAGCCTCATTAGAGTTCTTTGCTGCGTACCAGAATTCTTTAACTTGAGTGATTTAATACCTTCATGGGATGTAGTCCATCCATATAAATGAGCCACAGACACTACTGGCCATTTTTGTGGTGAAATAGTTGATTATGCAAAATTTACTATTATTTCCTTATACTCAAAGCTTTCCCAGAATATGATCCATGTCAAAGTTTCCTTCAGAGTTGATTGACTTTCTGACTCCACAATGGGCAATATACTAAATCTCAGAGAGTTGAAATAAGTTTCCCAAGATAGCATGAGATGATAAAAGCAAACATAAACCCAGGGGTTTTCAGAACATTCAAAAGTGAAGACTGAGCTGAATAAACTCTGATTCTAGATGTGTGTAGAGAATGATTTGGTTCACATATTAAGTATTTAGACAAGTAAGTGTTAAAATGTCAAAAGGCTATTGACAAATTCTCACCTTTAAGCCTGAACAACTGTTTTCATGAAAAATACTATTATAATCAGAATTTGAATACAAAAATCTCAAAAAGATACAAATTTAAGACTTCCCTTAGAATTAATAGATTTTTATTTTAAAATAAAATGCAGTGACATTAAATAAGTGCTAGTTCAAATTTTGTTGGAAATTATTTATATTTTATATGATCTAATTCCCTTAAGGTTTTAGAATATAACTACATAACAGTAAGATATTAGTAAAGTTTTATAAAGATAACTTTAATTACTAAAAACTTTACAATGGCAAATCTCTTACAGACTTTCACCTTTCTCTTATTCATAATTTCCAAAAAAGATGAGTTATATCACTTTATTTATCACTGAAATGTCAATAAAACTTCCTCCTTTTCTTAGATTTTTATATGTAAGTTTCTCTGTTTATAAAATTAAGTAATGAATTTCCCTAGAAGCTCAAAATGTACTTTGAAATACATAATCTATTGATTTAAAACATTATTTAGGAAAGCTGAAAGAAAATACATTAATTGCTAGCTGTGATCACATCAGATTATGTGTGATTTCTTTATTTCTTATTGTTTACATTTCCCTAATTTCTTATAATGAGTATTTGTTATTTTTAAATAACAAAAAATCAGCTAAATTTTACAATATTTATGTTCCTTATCATGTGAGAAAAAATAAATAATTCTATTTTATGAAACTAAAATTAAATGAGACAAAGATTGAAATCTAACATGGACTGGATTTAGAAGATGAAGAACTTTAATATATCAGTAAAGGAGTAGTGTATTAATTTTGCATAGTAAGGAAACAAAACAGACCTTCAATGACAGAAATTGGTGCATGAAATAAATGAACATTATTTCTATTAGATAAGCAAAATATACTTAAACTTGTCATTTTAATTTTTAAAATAAATATCATTTTAATTTTTCTGTGTGTTTCTGTACTTGTTCCTCCTATAAAAAATGCCTTTGGGGGCGCCTGGGTGGCGCAGTCGGTTAAGCGTCCGACTTCAGCCAGGTCACGATCTCGCGGTCCGGGAGTTCGAGCCCCGCGTCGGGCTCTGGGCTGATGGCTCAGGGCCTGGAGCCGGTTTCTGATTCTGTGTCTCCCTCTCTCTCTGACCCTCTCCCGTTCATGCTCTGTCTCTCTCTGTCCCAAAAATAAATAAATGTTGAAAAAAAAATTTAAAAAAAAATGCCTTTGTTCTTTATTTTGGCCCAAACTATTCATTTTTCCATGCCATGCCCATGATCTCCCTCTTCCTAGATGAGTTCTCTAATATGAGCTCTATTTTTTTACTCCTTTCTAACAAAACTCATCTGTTTCCACTTTCAAATTTTATACAAAATCTTACTTTTCAAGTTATTTTTTGTTTGCATTGGAATCTGGTAATTTCTACAGTAGTTTATAAAGCAAAAATGAACAAAAAAGAAAATGAATGTTGACAGATGTTAGGGGAAATGAACATCCACTGGCATTGCTGGTAGGAGAATCGACTGATGTAGCTGATGGCATGGCCAAATGGTAGAAAATAAACTGGTACTAAAACAAATGGTCTGTATATTTAAACATGTACAGAATTTACTAGTTTATAAATAAAAGACAATTTCAATGCTCATTATAATCATTCATTCATATAGGTTCCCAGTTTCAGGGAGGATCACCATATATTCGGATCATGGGCAAATATAAAGAAACATTACAGAATGAATATTATTAAAATAGACATTATGTACTGATGTATCATGCCTCTCCCAGTTTGGGAAAATAAGTGAAATCTTCCTTGAAGAGAAGAGTTATGAACTGAATATTGATAGAATATTTGGGTATATTGAGATACGGTCATGTCTACAGCCAGGTGCCAAACATGACAGTTTTTATATTTGATCAACTTTGATAACAATCTATGGGAAATTTTTAAAGAAAGAAATGGAATGCTAAGTTTAAAGAAATCTCTGGCAGCACTATGAAGATTGGATTGTGTTTGAAAGTATGCTTGATTCATGAAAGCTAATTAAATGACTCTGTCTGGATCCCAGAAATGAAAAAGTTCTCTTTTACAATTGTTTTAAAAATTTATTTATTTTGAGAGAGGAGAGAGAGAGAGCAAGGGAAGGGTTGAGAGAAAATCCCAAGGAGGCTCCACGCTCAGTGTTGGAGCTCAACTCCACCACTGTGAGATCATGACCTGAGCTGAAAGCAAGAGTGGAATGCTTAACTGACTGACCCACCCAGGCGCCCCGAAATGAAAAAGTTTTTAACAATTGGGTAGAGGGGAATGATAGGAAATAGGAAGTAGTTTTGAGAAGTATTTCAGATATTGACCAAATTTAATGATTCCATAAGGTATCAGAGATCAGGGTATAAAAGGAACCTAATAAGCCTTTTTTTTTTTTACATCATGCAAAACAAACAAAACAATTATATTTTATAGTACATTGGGATAAATAATCTACCCTTGATAAGAGCTTATCACCTGATAATAAGGCAGAAGTGAATGATATCCAGGTACATCTGTAACCTGTTCAGGGTACACTACAATGGGAACCTCTGCTCTCGATTACTTCTGGGCTTCTACTTATATAACTGAGTGAATGAGAGTACCTTTAAGTGCAGGTTTTGAGAACAGCAACAACTGATGAGTGAAGTTTTGGACAAGTTAAGTCGAAGTGCAGATGGTCAGCATGTAATTAGAAATTTCGGTGCGTATTTAAGGAGAAAGCAATAGTAGAAAGGAAGGATTTAAGGATTATCAACCTTTAGGCGCTGGCAAAAAGCCATGAGTATGCTTAAACAAACAAACAAACAAACAAACAAACAAACACAAGCCAGGCATATGCTTAAAATAACACAATATAAATGAACAGAATGAGAGCAGGTCAGTGAAAGAATCCAGGAAGCACTGAAGTTTAAAGATCAAGACTGAAATAAGGATCCAAGAAAGAACACTGGCAATAAGCATATAGAGGAGTTGGAAGAAAGACCAATGATTTTCCCACAGAAGCAAGATGAAACATGAGTGATTAGCAACATTAAATGCTCCACAGAAATCTTGCAGTAGAAAGCAGCAAGCATTAAAATTGGAAACTAACATGTTTTTGGTAACCCTGGGGAGAATAATATAGGTGAAATGGTAGGCAAAGCGGTAAAGAATAAATACGATATTGGAAATTATTCAACACCATAGGCCACACACTATTTGGAGAAGGGAAATACTTTACTAGCTACACGAGATAGATTATGACAAGATACCAATTTCGATGATTAGCTGCTTTATTTATGTCCATTTATTTGTTTTATTTTTTTAAATGGAAAAGCATGGAAAGCAGAAAGAGCAACAAGAGAGGTGGAAAAAAAAAGAAAAAGCAGTCAAACCGAAGTAAGGGCAACTGAGAGAACAAAGTCTAAATAGGCAGGAAGATATAGGTTCCAGATAAAAAATGGGGAAATTACCATAGTCCAGGATAGTAAAAGCCTTCATTTTGGACGATGGTATTACAATGCAGATAATTTTCTAGGTCAAAAGGATAAAATAGTGGCAGAGTTTGCATCTCATTAAATCTATTAATTTGTGAATTAGGAGGAGAGACGGTTGTAGGAGAAGGGGTCCATGAAGTGAAGGCTTTGAGAATCAAGGAGTGTTATGACTCACGGACTTAGAAGGACTGTTGTATAAAATTGAGAATCCTTAGAGATCATGGTCATGTGATTTTGTCTAATTACATTCAGAAGTAAGACTGAAAAAGGCAGAGGTTGTTTTAAACAACATTCAGGTTTAGGCAACTTAAGTGCAGAACACTAGGGAATAAAATGATTAACAGTTTGCACAAGAGGATAATGTAAATCATAAAGACAAAGAAGTAACTGTCAGGAAGATATTTGTTTAAAACAAATATAAGGAAGAATATGTTCTGAAAATTATAAATTCCTGAATAAATATCTAGAATTGCCTACCGAAAGATACATCAATACTTGGTGTAGTATGTAGTGTGTTAGAACTCCATTGTCAAATCAGACACAGAGTCAGAGATTAAGCTTTATGAAAAAATTTCAAGTATAGAAATAATCATTATGTATGAGCAAAGCAGAGAGAAATCTGGGAATGCCACTGCAGCTGTGTCTTCTTTTGCTACATAAGACTGTGTTCTGGTTCAGAGGAGCATCTGAAGTCTCTAAATAATATCTGCAGCTGTATCAATTACACCAAAACCAAAGGGGGGGGCATTTGAGTCATGAGCAATCTCCATTTTACACTCTGAAATTTGCATAGCATACAGGACCTTTACCAGGGAGCCATGGTCATAAATCCATATTTTTTTTGAGACGGGGGGGGGGGGAGGAGGGGGAGGGGTAAAGGGAGAGAGAGAGAAACAGTGACGGAGACAGAGAAAATCTTCAGGAGGCTCCAGGCATGGAACCCGATGCAGGGCTCCATCTCACAAAGGTAAGATCATGACCTGAAGCAAAATCAGAATCGGCCACTTAACCAACTGAGCCACCTGGGTCCCCCATAAATCCCTATGTTTTAGGTGTGCTTGTGTTAAGCAATTCAAACAAGTATACCCTGCTAAGAGCATTCCACAGGTAAGGGCTCTTCCACCAGCAAATAGCTTAATATGTTTGCAAGAGGTTTCTCATAGACTGTTTACCAAATTTAACCAGGATTTGTTCTTTGTTTCTTTCTGTAAGAAATTCTGCATATTTGCAACTCTGACATCAATATAGTTAGACTCCTCAGGTAAGTAAAGTCTTAGATAATGTCAAGAACTACCTTACTATTAGGTGGGCCACTTTTATTTCTGGGACTCCTACAAAAATAGTTTGATTTAGAGAAGGCTACTCTGTTTTATATTGTCTAGCTTATTAACATTTTGTTTGCGTCTATGTAAATGTGTGCATATGCTGTGTAAACTTACTCCCTCTATAGATAACAGAATTAGAAGCTAGAGTCACGTGCATGGATACCCAGTAATGAAATCTAACTATGGGCCAACATTACAATGCCTTTTGGGAACAAACACACTTCTCTATTTTTTCAACCTGAGATGTTAAAAATTGTCCAAAGGCATCTTATAAAGGCACAAAACTATGAAACACTTGTTTTCAAAAAAAGTGAATTTGTACAGAATATAAATAGAAAAGCAGCAAAAAATAAGTCACTCTCAGTCATACCCTACAGCACTGATCAAATGACCTTATGGAGCAGACATTTAAATAGATCACTAAGAGATAACACTTTGAATTGCTTTTACTTTTATTTAAGAAAATCCTACCAGAATCTATAAGCTAGCCAATAAAATGTCATGATTAACTGCATCAAATGCTGCCAAAAGTCCAAAAGAATCATGAAAGACAACATCCGTTGTTTCAATCAAAAGGTCATTATTTACTTTCAATACAGCAGTCTCAGCACTATGATGAGGATGAAATCCTGATTGAAATTGCTCAAATGAGTCAAATTGCATCATGTGTTAATGTAATTGATTACAACCTCCAACACTTTAAGCAGAGTCTAAATTAAAAAATGAATGATGGCATTGCACTTTATCTACCAGTAATGAAGCTTTCTTCAGCACTTCTGGCTCAGTATAAATTCATGGTCATTTGAAGAGCTGACCCAGAGCCAAAATTAAAAAGAAAGAAGGAAAGAAAGAAAGAGAGAGAGAGAGAGAGAGAGAGAGAGAGAGAGAGAAAGAAAGAAAGAAAGAAAGAAAAAGAAAGAAAGAAAGAAAGAAAGAAAGAAAGAAAGAAAGAAAGAAAGAAAGAAAGAAAGAAAGAAATGGAGAGAGGAAGAGAGAAAAAAAAAAGAAAACAAAAACAAAAACTCCTACACAATGGTCATCAATGACATTGTAAGGATCAATATCTAGGTAAAAGACAAGACTGTCTCCTGCTGAAAATTAATCTCCCACTCTAAGAGAACCAATAAATCTTACTAATCCTGAAAAAGAACCACCAAAATGGGAAATAGAGGCTATTAACTAAAGACCATTTCTTGATATACATTTCAGTGTACATGCACACAAACCAGTCTAAACTGAATTGTAATAGTCACACATCAAGCTCCTCTCAAAGCTTTGCTATTTAAGGATATAAAAATGGCATGTTTTTAGATCCTTAGTGGATCCTTAGTGGTCCTCCTTCCCTTTGGTGCCTATCACTTATGAAGACAAAAACCATGTCACTGTATTCTAAAGAGTTGCTCCAGATGCAGTCTAAGAACATCTCAAGGTAAACTAGAGTTAGGAAGTAGAGGCAAAAATCAGGAAAAATGCTTCAAGAATCACAGCCAAGTTTGGTTCATCATTTACACATGCACTGCAGTGATGAAAAACAGATTTAAAATAAAAATGTTGCTAAATAATAATAATAATAATAATAATAATAATATCAACAACAACAACAAATCAACAAAAACAATAACAAAGTAGCTAACATATATTGAGTGATTACTTTTGAGTGTTGGGAATTACTGTAAGCAATCTCCTTACATATGAACAAAATGTATGTTTATATTAGGTCCATTTATTTTAAGGATAAAATATCCCTTAATGTGCAAAGTAATCCCTATTTTTCAGATTAGGAAACTAAGAAAGAATTCAACCAGTTCACTCTGATTCAAGTACAAAAGTCTGAATTTGAATTTAGGAGCCTGCACTAATGCATTATAGTGTCACTGTTCCATCTTTTCCCCATATATTTTCTTTCATCCCTGTGGTTAATGACACAGGAGAATACACTTCAACTCTAACGCTACTTTGCATCTCATTTTACAACACTTGCATGCACTTTAGTATACTGAAAATATCCATCCATCCATCCATCCATCCATCCATCCATCCATGGGATGCATCAGAAGACTGAAGAATAAATCCCTCAGTGTTACTACATATGTACATACATATTACGTATGTTCATGTGAAATGACTTAGATCATAACTGGATATTCAAAACTTTTATAAGAAAAATTATGAGTATATATTGTCTTTGGATTAAATTATCACCAACTATTTAGAATAAAATATTTCTCAATAGCATTGAGTAGCAATGCAAAAAAAATTTTTTTTTCTGCAGGAATATTCTCAGTACAATAAACTGTCCAAGCAGAATCACATTATAACAGTCAAAATATTGTTATAGTCTATACATTTTTGCTTCCAGACACATATATTGATCTTTACATCCTAAATGTATAAGGTATGACAAGAATGAAACTATAAAATATTTTGAACTGCAGTAACAAACACAAGGATAATTTCACACAAAATCATCATTATATTTTATTAAGTATATTGGCTCTATCATCACTGATTTTGAAGTGGCAGAATGACCTAGTGCATCACATCTTATAACAAAGAAAGAATGCAGTTAGAATCCAACCTAGGGCAAAAGCTAATAACTAACAAATTAGAGAAAATATTGAAGTTATGTTAAAAGGTGAATTAATAACCTTGAATGGAATAATGCTAAACAATCTAATGACTAAATTTCACTGCTAACTTTCCGAATTCTGAAGTCAAACACTCGTCAAATGTCCAAATAGTGCAGGATTGATTAAGAAATGCTAACTTACGTTTTCCAAGCAATTTATAGTCCTTCCATCAGTAGTTGTTTCACTTTTAATTTCTTTCCCATATTTATTGCAGATTCTGATCCTTTCCATTTTTGTTCATGTGTCATGCCTCTGATTTCTCATTTGGTCACATCATAGGTTGTAAAACTGTGCTTTATTCGAAAGACTACTTACTGAACTTAGTGGACTATTTAACGGACGTTGAATCAGAACCGTGGTTGAATTTCCATTTTACCATTTGCTAGATGAATAGTGTAGAAATTAACCTCTTGAATCTCTGACTCCTTCACTGTACAGGGAGTTTAAAAATAGTACATGTGCATATCACTTATAAGGAATAAATGTCTTAATTTGAATGAGTCCTTCAATTGTGCAGATGTAAAATATTTTCAATGGTAACTGATGACTCAATAATACCCAGGAGTACAATTAGGAGAAGGAAAAATAGCAGTAGATGTTATCTATGCATTTTAAAAGATATAAAATAATTTGGTTCACCATAATCAGTTCAACTTTTTGTATTCACACAAATTAACTCACTGTCACAGAAATAAATGTATTTGGGGCACCTTGGTGGCTCAGTCAGTTAAGTGTCTGACTCTTGATTTCCACTCAGGGCGTGATCCCAGGGTTGTGGGATTGAACCTAGGTTCAGCATGGAGCCTGCGTAGGATTCTCTCTCTCTTTCTCTCTCTCTCTCTCTCTCTCTCTCTCTCTCTCTCCCTCCCACTGTCCCTCTCCCTCACTCAAACTCTATCTATAATGAAAAAAGAAACAAAAGAAATAAATGTATTCAAGGTATCACAAATGTCAGACTTAGAGATTTTGGAAAAAGTCCCTCAAATAATGTTTTCTTATTAGTTTGCTTGTCTTTTATTTATTTATTTTTCAAACATGTTTTTTAGCGCTTGTATTTATTTTTGAGAGACAGAGAAAAACAGAGGGAAGACAGGGGAAGGGCAGAGAGAGAGGGAGACACAGAATCTGAAGCAGGCTCCAGGCTCTGAACTGTCAGCACAGAGCCCAACGGGGGGGGGGGGGGGCGGCGGCGCTCAAACTCACTAATCTCAAGATCATAACTTCAGCCAAAGTCCAATGTTCAACTGGCTGAGTCACCCAGGTGCTCCTTTTGCTTTTTTTCTTAAGTAATCATTTAGGAAACACTAAACAGATAAATTGTGGATGTGTACTGACACGAAGGAAAGGGATGAAATCTTGTTTGCAAATTGGCACAAGGCTATTTTAGAAAATCGTGCCAAATACAAAACACTAAATAATGAGTAGAGTAATATTCCAATTCTGCCTTTAAATTTGTGACTACAGAGAAGGCACAAATTCATTATGCCCTATTTTCTCCATTTGTAAAATGAATGGGACAAGATAACCTATAATGTCTTCTAGGTCAGTGACTCAGTTTCCTATCATTCCCCAATGTCTGTAGAATGCAAGGCTTAAGAATTTGTCCTTCTGGTAAAGATCAATTATTTTAATCCTGGCTCAGTCAGGTACTCTCTTGACATTTGACAGATCATGTGGTCTAAACTTTCTGTTCCCTAGAGTGAAAATACAAATAAATTCAATTTCACAGAGATGCTCTGAGGATTAATTGTTATAATTAATAAAAAGTGCTTTGTGCAAAGTGTTCAGTCAATATTAGCTGATAATTTCCATTCAGATCATGAATGCACACCTACTAATACCAGCAGAGTGTCATCCAGAGCAGATCCTCAATACATGAGAAAAAATAATAAATAATAGTAATGGTAAGAAGCATTTATTGCTCATATAATGTGCCAGAACAATTGGTAGCAACAACAGACTGAAGAATTATGAGCTATTTATTTCCTAAGTGAGAGGATACGGATCTCACTTACCTGTGGAATCTAAAATAGTCAAACTCACAGAAGCATAGAATGGAATGGTGACTGCCAGGGGCTGGGGAAAGCAGGTGAATGGGGAGTTAATGGTTAAAGGGTATAAAATTTCACGTATTCTAGGTAAATAAGTTCTATAGATCTTCTATACAGGATAGTCTATAGCTAAGAATACTGTATTGCATATTTCAATCTTTCTAAGAGCATAGATCTTAAGTGTTCTTACCTTAAAAAAAAAAAAGAGCAATAGAGAGAGTGGGAGGAAACTTGGAGGTAATGGATATATTTATGGCCTTGATGGTGGTGATAGTTTCATGGGTGTATACATACCCCAGACTTACTCAGTTGTATATATTAAATATGCACAGCTTGTGTCCGTATCAATCATACCTCAATAAAATGGTTTAAAAAAAAAAGAAAATGCTAAACAATTTTCAAATACAGATCTAAGTAAGGTTCTGAACCTGTGATGTGATCCTCTTTTTTTAACCTCTGATTCAGATGAGCCTGGGTGTGACATTCTAACACTGAAAGCACGTCAAAAATTGTTGCTGAGCAATTACTTTAAAACTTGAGTAGGAACATTATATTGAAAATTAGATTTAAAAAAATGCCTGAGTTTCTTGTGTCTCATTCTGTCATTAATACGGTAGGCATAATTCAAAATGGAAAAATAAAGTTCACAGGATATGTCTAAAGAAGAAACAAATGAATAAGCCAACCAAGCAGCACTCAAAATAAATGGGTATCATGACACTGGCAAATTATTTTAAGGAATATAACATGACGACATAAAGTGAAATAAGCACTGTTGTGTGTTCATTCACGTTCCATTGTTTTTTTTTTTTTTTTTTTTACTAAAATCCTCTGCCAAATAAATGTTCCATGTATGACATTATTTATTGACAGAAGTGCTGTGAAATTGTATTCGTTCAAACTGGAATCAAAATATTTTCTAGATCCCGATAGGAATTTTAATGGAGAAGGAATTGAAAGTAGATTAAAGAATAAATCAGTGCTGATTCAGAGAGCATAGAAAGTTAACAAGAACAGGGATGATTCACACAAAAAGGAAGAAGACCGTGTGAAGAACAGGATCACTGGTTTTAATTTTTTTTTTTCCTAACATCAGATTAATGTCATTAGAGCACTTTCGTAGTTGGGCTTGTATCTACTTCTTTGATATTTTTGTGGGTTTTGATGGCATAGCCTACCTTACCATTGATGGAGGAGGATTATTTCTTTTTTTCACTTGGTATCTGATGTCTGATGAAATCTATGGCTTTAGGTATAATATCTTTGCTTCTTTGGGTGTGTGTGTGTGCCTGCCTGTGTGTAGTCTTGTATATCTATGTTTATTTGTCTTTTTTCTATTTATCAAATAATATATGCCAATTGTTTAGACACTGGAATATTTATAAATAAAAAGATTAAAATAACCCAAATTCACCCCAACATATGTTGATTATATAAATGAAATTGTGTTTTTATATTCTGCCTGCAGGGAAAAAAAAGGACTTCCTAAGGGGAGGATGCTCTATTTTGTCCTTCACATTCTGGGTGACAGCTACCTGCAAGGCACCAAACCCAGAGTTTAGTAAGGACCCTACTCATAGGGATGCTTAATAAGTAATTTTTGAAATGATGGCTGAAAAATTATCACAAGTATTCTTCTATGTCATCAAGTATTTTCCAAAATCCTGATTTTGCATTGCTTCCTAATAGCATATGTTAATATATATCAAAAAACTGATCTAATCATTCATATATATATATATATATATATATATATATATGAAATTATACATGAAATTTTACACACACACATACACACACACATAATTCTTGTGAAATTCTGCCTGAAATAATTGCTAAAAGTTAAGAGCTAGCATTTAACTTCAAAGTAACACACTTAATTTATTTAAAAGTAATTTAAAATATCTACGCTACTTTATAGGGTGTGAAGTTTAACTTTGTCTTCTCCCTTCTCATAGAAATTTAAGAAAATGGAAGCTTAGGATTATTCTACCCCTGTCAATCGCTATGGCTCACAGTTCTTTTTGGTATTTCCATTCTTTCATTCTTTCATGCAGAAAACATTTAGAACAATGATATCACTTTGTAGTGTGGGGGGATTACATCTAATTGAGCCTTGAAATGTTTCATTTATACTCAATTATAGCAGTTTGAGCATACATTTATATCTTATAAAAACAAATCACAAATACAACCACAAAGCTTCTAGTGATCAGGTCATAAAACATTGTCAACTCAATTTGAAATATTTTCCCTAGGAATACCAATGTAAATTATGTCATATTTCTTCAGCAACTTGGCAAAAAGAAAAATGACACAATTCTAACCATTTTGCACAGGAAGAAAGATAAATTCTCATTTCTTTGTGAAAATCAAATGTTTCAAAGATAGAATTTTACAATAAACACATACATTTATACTTTGTTTCAGAAAAATAAGACATGAGGCACTTAGGAAACACTCCTTTATTATAATCAGGTTTAAAAAAGCATGAATGTGAACTTTTTTCCGGATTTTTCTAAATAGTATTATAAACTCTACCTCAAGCACAAAACTTTAAAAGATAAAAGAAAGTAACCTTTCTTATGAATCTGTCACAACAGCTCTATAAGCTAAGTAACATGGCCCTTATTCCTCCACGGCACTGCAGGTTTCTCAGATAGGTTAAGTCACTTGCTCAAGGTCACCTCACTAGTACAAGGCAGGCAAGAGCATGCATCAAGCTTGGTTTAATGGTAAAGTTCTACGCTCTGTCCACTGTATCATGTTGTCTCCATGAAAATGTAAAGAGAAAATGACACAGAAAATCGATAACTGAATGAAGGAACCAGGATCTATAACTTAGGAAAAAATAGATTTTGCTTTGTCACAAATAAAATGGTTTCACATCTGTAGGATGACTTCATATATCATTTACATTTTTACATTCAATTTTGAAACTTTGTGGGCTTTTTTTCCACTAGTCTCTATTTTTCAAATTACACATTTGTCTGTAGCTATTTTATGTTTTCCCCCCTCAGGTTCTATTTCTCATGTATTGCTGCACATTATCATTTCTTGGTGAAGTTTATTTAACTAAGAATCAGCCACCCGGTTATTACAGTCTTATATAGTTAACCTACTCACATTGCTTTTTCCTTGATCTAGGATTGAATGGTCTAACTTCACATTTAAATAAATTAAAGAATGAATTTAAATCAGTGCAATTAACTTTCTCTCTTACCAGTTACATCTGTGCACTACTGAACACAACAATTCAACTGAAACCATAAAAAGAGTTGGTGTATATGGATGAAATTTTCTTTTAGTTTTTGATATGAATTCCTTATAATAAAATTATTTTGTCTTAATAAAGTATTTTTAATTAACAAAATAATTATATAATATGCATTTGTGCACCTACCTTACAACAAAACTATTATCTGATGTATCTAAGAAAATATTTCAAATTGATTACTGAAATAGAGCTGGGAAAATATTAAATTGATGAATTAAAGAATTATATTATAATGTTGCCACGTGAACAAGCATTCACCTTATAAATGCACGCAGTTTGATGTTTGTACTTGTAAATATGAATATATACATTAAATGTGTGTGCGTGTATGTACTGAGAAAAAGGGAAATACCAAGAAGTTTGCATAATACAGTACAAGAGTGCCACCTTCTGGATTTAGAACATCTAGTGACAATTTTTTATAATGCTCCTAGCTTTATAGGAGCTATATCTATGGTTAATATTGTTCATTGCCAGTTCTCCCTATATTTTATTATTCATATTTAAATATTGTTTTTAATGTTACTATTCATTTAATATGCCTGGAATTAATTTAGTGTATACAAAGATTTTATACATAATATAGCAGATTCCAAAATTTACTCAAAATGTATCAATTTGTGTATCAGCAATACTAACACAGCTACCCCCCCCAAAAAAAATCAAATATATATTTGAGAAAAAGTGAATTCATACATTTTCTAACATAGTAATTAATAGGTCAGCAATATATACACTTTTCCAACATCTTGTGTAAAATATAAACAAAGCACATTTTTCTAATTGATTTCACTGCTTTGATGCTCTGTATTTATATACACCTAGGTTTCCTAACAAAAGTAGTAAAATTAATAAGAAAATTCAAAAATTAAACACATTAATATTATACAAGTACCTCTCAATTATCAGGGATAATCACACATTACGTGAATTGAGCAAACATGACCTGAATGTATAGCTGTTGAGTATCCCTCTTTTCTCTATTAATATCAGGCTCCCCTGACCCATCAAGAAGCTGAATCACAATGTCCTTCCTCACTCAGGACTTCACATACCATAATCAGAACTTGGTTCTCAATTTAAAATCTGACCAATTTAAACAGTATACTAACTCATTTAGAATAGTTATAATTGTTAATTTAAGTTATACACTAAAATTTGTTGACCTTTTTTCTATTAAAGAAACATCAACACTTTGGGATGGGACATGACTGATGGTGGCGTTGGGGGTAATATGTCTTATTTATTTTCCTTTTGCCCTTATTGCCTCCCTTTATTCATTCCCCTATGTTTTTGGGTGTGTGGGATACATAAAGATTTCCCTGAGCCTATAAAAATTATACTTTATTTGAAACTTTCTATTTGGCACATGGATAAGACTAACCCTGCATATAAATATATCAAGTATGCATAAGAATCTTAAATGTGTCAGAAGAGAAATGCTATTTTTTGTGGTAGACAGTATTTTGTAATATAATGTAAATGTTCTTAGCCACTCTAATACTAATGCTAATTTTATGTAACCTATTTTTTAAAGGTCTCTTAAAGAACTTCTAATTCTCTCTTCTTTGGAGGAGGATTGGGAGTTCAAGAATCATGACACCTCTCCATTATATGTGTAAAATTGCGATAAGACATTATTTTAAACATAGGATAATATTCTTCTCCAGATTTCTTACCCTTCAAACATTATCCATTCACTCTTGAATCCCCAAATGATAGCTTCTCAAGTATATTCAACTAATGGGAATATGGAGTGTATTGAAACAAAATGAAAGTGAATAATGAAACAATTCATTATAATAGAAGGGGATTTTAAATGCTGATGACATAGAGATCTATATATAATTCAAATAATCAGAGTATTGAGGAAGAAAATTCTACCAGCCTATTAATATATCAACAAGGACACATTTTGAGGCTCCTGTACTAGTTTCTGTCATAAAACTCCCAATGACGTCAGCTGCCCCAAATATAAAATGAGTACAATTTGTACATAAGAGATGTGCAGCTTTTTAAGAACAGTACTTTATTTTCTATATATAAGAGCTTAGAGATCTCTAAGCCTAATAACAATAACCTTCAAAAATGTGTAGTAAGCTCTCTTTAGATGTCACATAACCACTATAAAAATTATCAGGAATTAAACATACCATCAAAAGGACAAGAAAGTCCTTTGAATCTCTTACAAGGTTATTTTCTATAGTTTTCATAAACGATTTATTTCAACTGAAATCTTTTATAACTCCATATATTCCAAAAATAAATATACTGTTTATGTAATTAGCTTAAATAGGTCTGTAAATTTATGTAGGATAAGATAAAATAGAGTATAAATTAGCATACAAAACTAAAGTCTCACAAGGAATTGAGAGTTCACTGAGAATACTAGAGACAGAGACTCGGGTATGTACACCTTGCAAATAAGATATATCCAGACTGACCTAGAGAATTCTCTTAGTGAATCCACTAAGGGCCTGTGTGTATGTGAAGGACTTAGAAATCTCTTGATAAGAATCTCTTCCTAATAAAAAAGAAAGTTGAGCATGTACTTGGTGCAGGATCAGTCAACCCTGGAAGAGAAAGGGCACATGTAATTGCAATCTGAAACATGTTATGCATTACCCTTATACTAGACCTTTCATATTCCTGTCAGTATTTCAAGAACATGGTGCTATCCTGGAAGCATACACACACAAACACACACAGACACACACACACACACACACACACACACACACACATACACATACATATATAAAGAAAATCATCACTGAAGTCTCTACAAACAACTGAGAGCCCAAGACTGAGCATCTTGGAAAATTTGCTCCACAATTTTGGAAGCAACACATTTGTCCCAGTTAAGTGTGATGATTATTTATTGGTTGAAATACATGGCACCCTATTTCATTTGGAATGGTGGAAGGAATCTCTATAGCAACCAGGACTCAATGGCTCCATAAAAAAAACTACCCGCTATGAGCAGAAGAGCAGGAAAAGACAGATGCTGATATATAGTCCAGGTGACTGATCATCAGAACATGTGAGTGAACTCCTGGGGAATTTATATTGTCTGCAATGTCCAAAATGCTATGTGTGGTTTTGCACCAAGGAAGTGTGGTTTTAGTTGTCTTTATTGTAAATCTGGACTGACATAGAAAAACATTAAGAAAAATAAAACCATGCGGCAATTTGTAAAGGTTATGCTATTCTTTTTTTTTTTTAATTTAAATGTTTAGTTTTGAAAGAGAGAGATAGAGAGAGAGAGAGGAAGTGTGGGAGGGCAGAGAGAGAGGGAGAAACAGAATCTGAAGCAGGCTCCAGGCTCTGAGCTGTTAGCACAGAACCTAATGTGGGGCTCAAACCCACAAACTGTGAGATAATGACCTGAGCTGAAGCTGGATGCTTAACCAACTGAGTCACCCAGGCATCTCATATTCTTTTTTTTTTTTCTTTTTTTTAAGTAGGCTCCATGCTGGGCATGAAGTCCAATGAAAGGCTTCAACTCTTAGCTAACTGAGCCACCCAGGCACCCAAGGTTATGCTATTTTTAAAAACTGATCTGATGTCCAGAACATAATGCAATTTTTTGAAGTTGTTAGAATACTGTTACTGCTAATTAAAGATCTCTCTGTGCTGAGTTTATTGTCATTGAAGAAATGATAAAAGGCCTAAGGTTAGGGCTATAAACACAAATGAAACCATGGGTGTTCATAAACATACCAGATAGACTAACAAAGTGAGGCCAGAGCCCTGACTCCTTTCCCAGGCAACTCAATGACTATGTACTCACCACTGGATTCCTTGACAGACACTCTGGGAGTATTCTAAGCCAAGAAAACAACAACAAAACTAAACAATGATCAAAGAAGGGATTTTCTTCAAAAAGGTGCAAAAAACAAGACAAGTGACTTTTTTCTGTGCATTTTGAGTGGTTTATATCCTTAACACGCCAAATGCTAAAAGAAAACTACTGCTTTGTTCACACGAACAAAATAAATTGGTCTGAGTGGTAAACACATGTTTTAGGTTTTCTAGGCCTCATTTGGCCTTATAATTATAAGAGTTGGTACATTTCCCAATTGAAAGATACCTGCATGCCCCTTTTAACCATACCAACAATAAATGGAGAAAGTGAATGAAATCCAGAAAACAATAATACAGAGTGATCAGAGGGAACAAATTACTGCTCCAAAGAAAAGTTCTAATCCTTCATTCCGGAATCTTTTTGGTTTCTTGTTTCATATCAGTCCTTCCCCTCAGGATTAGAAATCTAAATAGAAGTTCTTCTTAGACCAGGACCTCTTAACATTTTTAGCAATATGACACACATAGGAAATGATAATATGATATAGAAAAGGGAGACACTAATGAAAAGGATTTGGAGACATCTATGTGAAGATAGATTTTTTAAATAATTATATTTATTACTTTATATTATGATTTTTTAATTAAAGTATCAGGGAAGAGATTAAATTTTTATACCCAGTATTTTTTCAAAAATGCTGATAGGCAACAAGCTTACTTCCATAAGCGTAACTTTATACCAAATTCTGTGATTAAAAGGCTATACATATTTCCTGATCAAAAGCTTTTAATGATTATATTTTCAAATTCTTTATAGTCACCACATACTAGATAATCTTGCACATAAAATAATACCATATTTAACTCCAGTTGGTGGTCTTTGAGGAAAGCAAGAGGTAAGCCTGGACTACACAAGGGACAGTCCCCAAGTGATCTCAGTGTTCTAACCACTGTAGGTGGTCACATTTTAATTGGCCTAAACCCTCCAACATTTAAGTGTTCTTTAGTACCCATCCACTCACTGAATTGGAAGAAGAGAAAGGAAGGAGCCATCCTAATACATGCTACACTTTAAACTTTATTATAAGATGCACAATATCAATGTCTTGGAATATAAGCTTTCACATCCACACTTCTCTTTGGAAAAAGAGTCAGATGCCACACATAGATATCTTATCCTAGAGACAAACCACTAATTCAATACTTTCTATGATTTCCAATAGTGTTGGCCAAACCTGCTGTCAATTAGGGGCATTACTTTCCGCTTTGCGGGAGAGATTAATGGAGGACCAGAGAATTTCTGCAAGAACGGTGTTAAGGCCACTTCACTGCTCTTTGTCATGGCTTCTATTGATCATTCTGGGACGAATGGGATACGCAGTACATCATATTGATCAAAGGCTCTTCTAAATGCCTCTTTAACAATGCCCCCAGAAAATCACTGGCGTGAATTTCGGGCGTGACTAATTATCTTGAAGATAACATTTATTTGGTCAAAAATGTACTTCGTATGTCATTTTTCATATCAAATCATACTCAGCTATATTGTCCAACATAGATGATCAGATAGCCTTAAGAACTGAGAATTGCAAGTTAGAGCCAACCCAGAAATAAAAGAACCCATCCTCTCTGATTTGATGGGTATAGTAGTGAAGTAATTGAACAAATTCATTAACTTAGAAATCAAGATAATGGATATGTGATTTAAACATTTTGATTTACACAAAGGAAAATTAATTCACCAGTGATAATGAGTCTAATTCAAAATCTTTCTTGTGTACTCCTCCCATAAGACATATATTTTCAGTTTCCTATTTATTTAAAGCATAGAAATACCAGTCTGAATGTAAAAATCCTTCTATATATTTTGCCCTTCCTCCATCCCTGAATCTTTTAAAATTTTTGTCAAAACCAATTTGACAGAAATTTCTTTTTAAAGATTTGCCTTTAGGAAGTTTCTCTGAACTATTAATCTTAGTGCATATAGAATAAAATAAATCCATTTTCCCTGTACTCATGCATCATCATTTTGCATATTATTTAATTAAATCTCATAAATAAATTACACATGCAAAATTTTGCATAAACACTCACAGGACTAATACAACACATTTGGTAAGCACACACAAACACACATGCACACAAACAGCCCAACTGCCATGACTATTTAAAGGAATATAAAGCATTGGTTAATCTGTCATGTCTATTATCTGGAAGTAAATTATGAAAGCTTCTACTGTAATGTTTTGTCAGCAATTAAACAATGTTCAAAAGCAAATGTCAATACCCATTTCTAAGTGAATGTCTTATTCCTACAGAGGAATTAGTTTCCTAAATGAAATTTCTTCTGCCTTTTAAACAAATTTGTTTCCAAAAATATTTTCTCCACTATCATTTCTTTATTCAATTTAGTCCTAGCTATAATGCCACACTTCTGTGCCTAAAGAGAACCTAGATTGTTTTTCTCAGCTGTAGCCACTCGAGTCATTCTCTATAGTAATCAGGTTCATTTCTTTACTTAGCAGCTCCAAAGTTGGTTAATCTAACTCCAGTCAGTCCTGTGTCCCTACTTTTCTGAAGTTCCAGCTGGTCATTAAGATACACAAGGGCATTTTAGCACTAGTACAACTTCCAGGACATTTAGAAAATACAATCAGTTCTCCAGAAACAAACGTAAACAGCTATATCCTTTTATGATCAGGACACACATTCCCTTAGAAAATAGCACTTCTGATGGAAAATTGAAATGCGCAGAATCAATATACAAGAAAATATAGTTTTAAGGTATAAAGTCAGAAGTTCACAAACAAATCCCTTCTGTGGCTTCAAATACACACATACATACGCCTTTTCCCAACATAGTTTATTCCATCCTGGTGAAACTTTAAGTACTGAATTTCCGTGTCCCTCTCACACCACCAATTCATATGTTTAAGTCCCAACCGCCAGCGTGATGGATTAGAAGGTGGGACCTTTGGGAGGTAATTAGATCACTAGACTAGTTTTCATAAATGGGATTACTTCCTTTTTAAAAGGGACCCCAGAGAACTGTCCCACCCTCTTTCCAACAGTGAGGAAACAATGAAAATGAGGCAGTCTGCAACCTGGAGATTGAGAAGGGCCCTCACTATTAATTATACTGGCACCCTGATCTTAACTTCTAGCCTCCAGAACTGTTAAAAACTAAATTTCTCTTGTTTATAAGCTACCCAGTTAATGTATTTTGTTATAGCAGCCTGCATAGACTAAGACACATCTGGTTGAGGGTGAGTACTTGAATTTGAGAGTTTGTATTTTTTTTAAGTTCCACAATGACGCTTAGATGTGCATCTCCATCTGAGAAGTAATTGCCTATAGTTATCACAAACAGAATATAGAAGAAATTTAATTGTTTGGGGGAAGGAAGTAGAGAAACAGAGGTAGACAAAAACAAATAAAATGTATTTGGGGGTTCACAGTCATTAAGAAGGTGCTTCTTTGTGGCATGATTTCAAATACAAAATATGTGGCATGATTTAGAATCCAAAAATTTCAGATGATAGAACTCTTCTATCAAGTCATTAATTTAGGTACTGTCTTCCCCTTGCCTGGGAAATATGTAATTCCCCTTCAGACTGTGATATCTGAAACTTTCTTATTCATGAGAAATTGTATGGGCCTTTGTTCCTATTTTGTTGTTGTTGATGTTGTTTGTTTGCTTGTTTTCTTTTGACTTCTGTGCCTCTGGTATCTCAATGCTGAATTGAATGAGAATTCTCAGTGTTAGAAGAGAGACTCCACCACTCTCTCTTGTATCTCAGGAATAGGTCCTACTTGTTTTTCCATTTCTTGGAATTAGAAAATGTCTTCAAAGAGACTGTTGAACTAAAATTGGTACTTTAGGGGCGCCTGGGTGGCTCAGTCGGTTAAGCGTCCAACTTCAGCTCAGGTCACGATCTCACGGTCCGTGAGTTCGAGCCCCGCGTCGGGCTCTGGGCTGATGGCTCAGAGCCTGGAGCCTGCTTCTGATTCTGTGTCTCCCTCTCTCTCTGCCCCTCCCCCGTTCATGCTCTGTCTCTCTCTGTCTCAAAAATAAATAAACGTTAAAAAAAATTAAAAAAAATTAAATAAAATTGGTACTTTAAAAAATGTTTCTTTACCCTTCATCTGCCAATATTTATTTTTTTCTCAAATCCCTCCAGTTCTTGGACTTGGACTTTGTAAAGTTGTGAATAATTTAACTTTTTCTATTGTGATAAATATGCACCTCTTTCTGTGCAGTGGGACAACTTCATTGGGATTACTCTCATATTGCATTTTCTTCCCTATTTTCCTGCTTACATTAGTCAAATGTCACATGAATTTTTAATATACTAGCTTGTTCCATTTCTAACATATTAAGAATCAATAATATTTACTGAATTTAGACATTTGTTTAAGAAAAAAATGACTTTTCTAAGAGACAAGTCTTTCTGTAGGCTGATGGCATGCTTCCTCGAATGTCTGATGTTTCCCTTTGAAATCCACCACCCAGGGGTACGTGGGTGGATCAGTTGGTTGAACATCAGACTTCAGCTCAGGTCATGATCTCATAGTCCGAAAATTTGAGCCCTGCATCAGGCTCTGTGCTGACAGCTCAGAGCCTGAAGTCTGCTTTGGATTCTGTGTCTCCCTCTCTCTCTGCCCCTCCCCTGCTCATACTCTGTCTCTCTCTGTCTCAAAAATAAATAAAAACATTAATTTTTTTTGAAATCCACAACCCTACCTGTTGTTAAAATAACAGAATATAAGGAACTTTTACTTCTCAATTCTGTTTTTCTCTAATTCTGAGAAAACATTCCTAGAGTCAGGGTATTTCCTACAAAGACTGTTTATCCTTTCTGCTTAGCCACTGTTTGCCACAGTTTCATTGATTTTTTTCCCCCTCCCCTCAAATTCAAGAAGATAACTCCTGTACTGTAAAGACCCCATTTCTCCTCATTAATTGATGCAGTCAGCTATAGCACTGGGTTTGAACCTACACTCAGCTGCTCTGAGATACATAACCATGATCAATGGCTATATAATCAACAAACCAAATCCAAATTGAGAGTCTGAGAGAAATCACCAGTAGGCCATAGGATTACACCGAAGTTCATCCCATAATGGTTCTTTTTGTGACCCTGGCTGCTATTATAAACAGAACAAAGAGGGAGAAGATTTGTGATAGTCAATATACTACTAACTAAAGTACCTGGAATTAAGGATCCAGTGACCTGAATAAATCACACAGGCAAACTGTGCTTCAGTGAGTGAGCTTACCTTTACCCATATAAATGCCATTGCTTTTACAATTTGAAATCCAAAACTCTTGAAGTCTGCCAAATAAAGTCCTATACCACCTTTTGTCAGAATCTGCCTGCCTGGAAAGCTCTCTACCAGACTTGGAACAATATTTGCAAATTGAGTTCTAAATACAAAAAGGATCTGATCATTCATTCAATCTTTGTCTCATTCTCCCTCCTTCCGTCACCCTCCCTCCCTCCCTCCTTTCCTTTTCTTTCCTTCCCTTTCCTTCTCTTCCCTTCCCTTCCCTTTCCGTCTTTTTATTTCTTTCTTTTATTCATTCCTTCTACAAATATTTACTGAAAAAAAGACAATGCCAGAAGTATTCTTCTAATCATAAGTAGTCACAATAGTGAAAATCAGTAATAAAACATGCTCTGTTTTCCAGGAGCTACCAGTGCAATGGTGATAATATTTAAAGGAGGACTATAAAAATAATTTTCTAAAATTATAGTAATCACTGAAGGAAAAGCACAAAATTCAGGTTTGGGAATAACTTCATGAGAGTTCAAGTTCACAAACTTTCTCACCTACTAATATATTAGATATTGACAATGATATTTTAAGTTGTTTTTTTGTAAGTCTCCATACTATGTGGTGCTAAGTTTATAGTAAAAAGAAAGTATCATATAGGGGGCAAAGTAAATTATTCAGAAACCAATTCTCAAATTTCCATGGCAGTCAGAACAAGTTAGTGAAAAATTTGACATGAATACTTTGGAGAGCAGTATTTAACATAATTCGAAGACATTACATAAACACCTGGAGATGTAAACTAAAGTATTTAAGTAATGAATTCATTTTTTTTTAATTTAGCAAACCTTAATGATGTGTGATATATTTGAATGAAGAAGTGCTTTAGTCAAATCACTTAATGTTATGCTTGAATCTGTGGTCAATAGGACATACATAATAACCTGTGTTAAAAAATAAATGAAAATAATTTTTGCAATTCCATTTATGAAAGTTATTTTCCCAAGTCTCTGGTTTGGCACCTATGTATAACATTAATATACCAAATATCATTTTCCTCCAAATATCTTTTGAATGAAATATATTACAAATTAATATTCAAAATGAAAATAAGACAAGATATACCCTTCAGCTAAAACTAACATTCTGTCCAGATGTCAGGTTGGATTTAAACTTTTAAATCCTGACTTAGAGTTTGACACTAATTTCCTTCAGTGCCAAACTAAATTAGCCTTAAGAAGTGCAAAATGAGTAAAAATAACCAAGCATTGTATTCTTTCTTCTATTATATACAAATCTTTCCTTTTAGGACTAAAATCTCTTCAGGATTGCTTTTTGCAGGTGTATATATGAAATAAAACATCTTTCACTCACCTTCTCACATACAATGTATGAGATTTCCTGCTCAAACCTATTAATTTTACAGACGAAATTACTGTTGTAGTGGGACTAAATGCCGCAACCTAAAAGTGGCAGCTTCAGGACTAGGACCCAGAGTGTTGTATTTCAGGATAGTACTTTTGTCTCTTGACAAGAGTCTGCAAATTAGTAGTTTGGAGGCAAAATATGTTTTCTAATCTGTATTCTGCTTATGTGTCTTACTGAAAGTAAAACCCAATGTAAGTGAATGTGAATCACTTGAATGTTTCTGATTTGCCGTACTAATTTTGATCCCTACTAACTCTGATGTTTGTATAACAGGTCTAAAATATGATATGTACTTGAGCATAACATAGTTTTTAGTCTCCATTTTAGTCAACTCCTTTCTCTGTCATCAAATGTCTTATAAATAGGTTGTACAAAACTAGTATGTTGTAAGTGATATATCTATCAAATTTAAGGAATAACTACTTTTAAAGAATGCTTATATTTGATTTGCATTTAAATTCTATTCAACATGCCTTCTACAGAGTCAGGAAAGTTAGAATCTGTATTTCCTATGTTTTACTATTGTTAACCTGTGATTTTGGTTTATGGAGTTGGGTACCTTTACTTAACTCTGGGAATGTTTAGTAAAGTGGAGGTATCATGAGGGTTGATTTTGCTATTTCTATATATTTTTTTCTGGCTAACCCAGCCATAGAGGCTTTGTTCCCTCGGTAACTTTATCAGAGGATCCAGTGTCCAAATGCAATTTTTAGGATTTCAACAGGCTGGGTGAAAGCATTCATACTGTACCGGTGGATCATGGTAGGTAGTGAGTGGTTTCGAAGTCAGCAGGGGCTTTGGGGTTATGGCGGCTTTCTCCTGATGGCAGTTGCAAGGTGGTTCTAGAATTGTCATACAGGGTAGTTTGAAGTCATTCTACATGTCCTTGTGCTCGCTTCAGCAGCACGTATACTGAAGTCATTCTATTGCCCCAACTAAAGTCTATTTACTTCAACCATCCCACATTTCTTTAGACCACTTAATGTTCTGAAAAAAAAAAAAAATTATTCCTTGCCCACAGTAGTAACCAAGATCGCATTAACTTTCTCACCAGCTTGACTAAACTTTATACAAACTTCTTCCTCATTCTATGCTTCTGGTTTCCCTTCTCCTAGGACATTTACCTTAGAAATCATAATTTCTTTCTTTGACTTTTTGAGATATAAATCCTTCTGTTAATCTTACTGATTTATTGTTTATAAGTGTGTTTCTAGGTAAATAATCGTAACAGAAATAATGAAAATATTTATAATTTTTATAAATCTAATTTCTAAATGTGTTATGTAACATACCTGAAACAATGTTAGTGATGTTAGTGATGATATGTTCTTGTCCTGATTGTGAGTTGAAAGCTAATGCTTTAAAGCATTAAAGCAGGATTTCCAAATACTAAGATGATGCTATTTGTATAGAATTGAAATTATTATTTTGGGTTTTTCCCCAGCTTTATTGAGGCATGATTGACAAATAAAAATTACATGTATGTAAGGTATACAACATGACGTTTTGATATACATTGTGAAGTGATTACCACACGCAAACTAATTAACGCAACTATTACCTCATATAGTTATCTTTGTGTGTGTGGTGAGAGCACTTAAGATCTACTTTTTAAGCAAATTTCAAGGATATAATACACTATTTTTAACTATAGTCACTATGATGTACATTGCGTCACCATAATTTCTTCATCTTATAACAAAAATTACACTCCTTGATCAAAACCTCCTGTTTTCCCCCATCCCAATTGATTGTAACTATCACTCTACTCTCTGCTACTAGAAGTTCAATTTTTTTTTTTAAAGACTTGACACATAATGAGATCACACAGTATTGTCTTTCTGTGTCGGGCTTATTTCACTTGGCATAATGTCGTCCAGAGTCACCAATGTAGTTGTAAATGGCAGGACTTCCTTCTTCATTTAAGACTGAATAATATTCCATTGTTCATACATATAGTAGAAGTTCAGAATTAAACAGACATCATGGTTTTCTGATCATGATGGATTTCAGATCTCAAAAGTCTATTAGTAGCAACTTTTTGATCAGTGCAGTATTTGTTTGGTTTCAGAGTCAGGGTCTTCCTGATTGTTGAAGACACAGCACATCTATTAGCGTCCTGATCATAAGATATGGCTTGAAATTCAACCTGGAATTCACTTCTGTCCAACCAATAGTCTTGTAAGTTATTTAATTCATTGTAATAAAACATTTTCTGCTTTAAAACTTGATGGTACAGGGGCGCCTGGGTGGCGCAGTCGGTTAAGCGTCTGACTTCAGCCAGGTCACGATCTTGCAGTCCGTGAGTTCGAGCCCCGTGTCAGGCTCTGGGCTGACGGCTCAGAGCCTGGAGCCTGTTTCCGATTCTGTGTCTCCCTCTCTCTCTGCCCCTCCCCCGTTCATGCTCTGTCTCTCTCTGTCCCAAAAATAAATAAACGTTGAAAAAAAAATTAAAAAAAAAAAAACTTGATGGTACAGACTCTGTTATACACTACTGAATTTTGACCAATATATGTACTTCCTTCAAAATAGTAGAGACTTACATTTCTCTCAGTAAAATTTTATAGTTTTCTGTTTAGCAGTTGTGTACATCATTTTGTAGGCTTATTCTTTTTTTTTTTTTTTTAACGTTTATTTATTTTTGAGACAGAGAGAGACAGAGCATGAACGGGGGAGGGTCAGAGAGACAGGGAGACACAGAATCCGAAACAGGCTCCAGGCTCCGAGCTGTCAGCCCAGAGCCCAACGCGGGGCTCGAACTCACAGACCGCGAGATCATGACCTGAGCCGAAGTCGGCCGCCCAACCGACTGAGCCACCCAGGCGCCCCTGTAGGCTTATTCTTAAGTGTGTTATATTTTATGTCATTTCAAATAATATTGTTTTTTAAATATGTCTTCTATTTTTGTTGCTTATATTTAGAAATATAAATAGTAACTCTATTTTGTCTTCCCGTATTCACTCATAAATTTAATTTTTTCTTCTGTAGAGTCTTTCGAATTTTCAATATACCCAATCATGATCCCTATGAGACTGAGGTTTCTTTCCAATCCTTTCTTTCTTTCCAATCTTGTTTTTTATCCAATTATTCCTTTCTCCTTCTTCCTTCTTTCCTTCCTTCCTTCCTTCCTTCCTTCCTTCCTTCCTTCCTTCCTCTCCCTCTCTCTCCATCTTTTTTCTCCTCCCTCCCCCCTCCTTTCTGCCTTCTTTCCTTTCTTCTTTCCTTCCTACCCTCTTTTTTTTTTTTTTTTTTTTTTTTTTTTATCTTTCTCTCTTGCTTCCTTTCTCACAGGGTAACAATTCATCTCAATGCTGGTAGTGGGCACTATTTCTTTCTATATAGCATTATATATATATATATATATATATATATATATATATATATACACACACACACACACATATATATACACACACAGACACATGCACACATAGCATTATTTGTCATACTTTCTTCTTATTCATTTAAAGAAATCTGGGTAAATAGATAGATATACAGCAGATGTCTTTTTTAGACAGTTTCTTGATTATTCACTTCCTTATGGTACTTTTTGAAGATGCAAAGTTCTCAATGTTAATGAAGTCCAATATAATAAATTTTATGTTTTTATTTCCTTAGCACTTTTTTTATATTCTGCTTAAGAAATCTGCTTATGCCAAATTTAAATAACTATTTTTCTACATACACCTTATTTTATCTTTTACTTTGAGATTATTCTGGAGAAAAAAGGAAGTTAAAGCGATTGGACTGTGATCTATTTTTTCCTAGAATTACCAAATGTATATCCCAGAATAAATGTAAAAAAACAAGATGACTTGGTCTAATCACCACTGAAGGGACTAATTTCCTTTGTTTGCATGGCTATAAAAAAAGTACTATTGAATGGGTGGCTTAAACACCAAACATTTATTTCTCACAGTTCTGGAGTTTAGCAATTCACAGATTAAGGTGCTAAGAGGTTCAGTGTCTGGTGAGAGCCTTCTTCTTTGTTCATTGAAAGGCATCCTCTTATTGTGTACTCATAGGGTGGAAGGGGCTAGAAAGCTTTCAGGAGTCTCTTTTATAAGCATACTAATGAGGGCTCCACCCTCATGACCTAATCAATTCCCAAAGGCCTCACTGCCACATATCATCACATTTGATATTAGGTTTCAACATATGAATTTGGGGGAAGACAAATATTCAGCATACAGCCCTATCCTTCATATAAATGAAATTATAGTATTTGGTAAAGGAAGGTCCCTTTCTATGGAATGTCATCAGGCATTAGGCTTTTGACTGGTTTTGGTAAATTAATACAAAATGTATGGATCTATGAGCCAGGATTTTTAAAGTGTCATGTATTTTGGGGGTATAAAATAGAGATGTTTTATAAACTAGATGATCCCAATAAAAGATAATAATCTAAGAACCACAGTTTGGTAAGCCACTTACTCTGAACCAGAAAGAACATGTGTCTGATCTACGAAAGAAGGACCTGGGGGGGGGGTGGGGGGGTGAGGGGGTTGCCCTCAATATCCAGACCTGACCATAATCTTGTACCTCTTGATTGTTTCTTACTTATTTATTTATTTATTTATTTATTTATTTATTTATTTATTATTTGTAAATCTATACTGGGCAAGATCTCTAATTTGTGTTGGTCTAACTTGAAATCCAATTCTTTGTGTTAGTTCAGTGTTTCCTCTCAAATTTTGTGTGAGCTACGAGGTAAGGGCCAACGTTCATTTTTAACATATAATTACCCAATCAATAAAGCACCAGTTATTCAAAAAAAATTTTGTCATTATTTTGCTATTGCACATTTGTTGTTGTAATTTAGATGACCATAGTTGCTATTATTTTCATTACCCTATATATCTATCCTTACGCCAATGCTATATTCCTTTTATTATTGTGAATTCACAGTGAGGCTTGATATTGAGAGTATAAATACTCCAGCTTTGATTGTTTTCCTCAAGATTATTTTGACTCTTCAGTGTCCTTGGCAATTCTGTATACATTTTAGAATCATCTTATCATTCTCCACCAACAAAGAGGAAAGAATGAAAGAAAGCAAGAAAGCAAGAAAGAAAGAGGAAAAGGGAAGGGATGAAAAGAGGAAGGAAGGAAGAAAGAAGGAAGAAAAAAGGAGGAAAGAGGATAGAAAGGAAAAAAAGGAAGATTCTGTGATCCTTAAATTTTAACTGGGATTGCACTAAATTTCTAAATAAGATTGAAGATTGATATTTAAAAACAATCTTGTCTTTCATTCATAATATGATGTAACTTTCTATTTGTTTAGATAAATTAGTCTCTGAAATGGTTTGAAATCCAGTGTATGAGTTTTCATATCTATAGTGAGACTTATTGGTATAATTTTGATATTTTAAAATATTATTGTAAATAATATGTTTTTAACTGATGGTTGGTGGTATATAGAAAGAACATTAATGTGTGTATATTTACTTCTACCAGAGACCTTACTATTCTTATTTATTAATTCTAATTCTATACCCCTTAAATTTTTCATCCTTCAAAGTCATGTTATCTGTGATGATATTTTTCCATGTCCTCTACCAATCTTTATACAATTTATTTCTCTACAATATATACATTTTTTCCCCATAGACAAAGACATGCAGTACAATGTTCAATAGAAATGGCCATAAGAAACATTTTTTTTTTAAATTTTGTTCCCCAAATTAGAGGAAAAGCATTCAATATTTTCCATTAAGTATGATGTTGTCAAAAACTGCTTTCTTTTACTTTTTTGAAATACTAACTATAAGATTAAGAAAACTCTATTTCATTTAGTTAGAATTTTCAATGTTTGTTGAGCATAAAATTTTATTTTATTTTTACCTTTTTCCTCTTTGCTAATACAAAATGCATTATTTTTTTTAAATATCAATTCAACTGTTATTTAACCTTTCTTGTAGATTTCTTAGCAAATTTTGAATGTAAAATTATTCCAGGCTCATAAAATGAGTTGAGAAGTGATCTTTCATTTAATTTTTTTCTGAAAACCTGGGTGTAATATTGGTAATATTCCTTCCTTGAATGTTTTGAATTAACAAATAAAGCCATATGAACTTAGAAATATCTTAGTGAAAAAGTCAATTATGGATTCAATTATTTTAAAAACTACAGGGTGTAACAAATATTTCATATTGTTTTTTATGTCGGTTGTAATAAATCACGATTTCCAAAACCTTTTGCCATTTCATCTAAAGTTTCAAACTTATTATCAATCTATAATACTTTCTAATACCCTTTTAATGTCTGTAGGATCTATAGTAGTGATCCATTTCATTTCTAATTAAGTAACACGTATTTTTTTATTTTTATTGATCAGTCTTTCTTACTTATAATTTTAAAATTTTCTTAAGATCCAATACTTAGGCTTGTAAAATTTTCTTTATTGTATGTCTCTTTTTACTTGGTGAATGCTTTTTAAAATAATTTCCAGCTCTTTCCTAGGATTTTGAGAATAATGTTGAGATCACTGAAATTCAACTGTTCCTATTTCTTTAAAAAAATTTTTTTTTAATGTTTTATTTATTTTTGAGACAGAGACAGAGCATGAGCAGGGAAGGGGCAGAGAGAGAGGGAGACACAGAATGTGAAGCAGGTTCCAGGCTCTGAGCTGTCAGCATAGAGCCCGATGCGGAGCTCAAACTCACGAACTGTGAGATCATGACCTGAGCCTAAGTCAGACGCCTAACCGACTGAGCCACCCAGGCGCCCCTGTTCTTATTTCTTAATACAAACATTGAAACTCTGTACATATTTAGCTCCACTTTCCTCTTCCTTATTTTTCATTTTTTAAAATATTTGAGTTTGACAGAGAGAGAGAGAGCATGTGCACACACTAGCATGCATGAGCGGAGGACTGGCAGAGAGTGAAGACAGAGGATCCAAAGTGGGCTCTGTGCTGAGAGCACTGACTGCAGAGAGCCCGAGTGGGGCCTGAACTCACAAATGGTGACATCATGACCTGAGCTGAAGTTCGACTTTTAACCGACTGAGCCACCCAGGCGCCCCATCCTCTTCCCTAATTTTAAAAATAATATTGTTATATGTTTACGCTCTACATAAATTTAAGCTTCAAAAACATTATCATCATTATTAGTAATTGTGTAATAATTACAACTGTAATTACTGTAATAATACTACCACTGTAGTAGTAAGTCCACATTTATTTAAATCATACACATTACTTCTTTGACCTGACCCTGGCTTATTTCCTTTAGACTTTCTATATCTCCATCTATAAATATTTTCCTTATACTTGAAGGGATTTTTTTAATAATTGGTTTAGTGCAGATGTAACAATTAATCATTCTATTCATCTGAAAATGTTTATTTCAATTTATGTTTTAAAGAATTTATAAGTATAGACTTCTAAGTTGGCAGTTATTTAATAATAGCACTTTAATACTACGTTTCATTGTTTTGCATAATTCCCATTATTTCTGCTGAAAACTCATCAATCTATCTTGCTGGACTCCCTTAAAAGTAATGTAACTTTTCAATAGAGGTAGGAGTGACCATATTAGAGGTCATTGCTACAACAATTTATCATAAAACAAGTCTTGCCTCTGTGGAATTTTAATTCTAGTTACTTTTATATCACAGCTTTCCAAACTCTTTAAGAACATGAGTTTTGTATTTTTTTCTTTTGATTATCTTACTTTTTATGGCAAGAATAATAGCAACTACATCGTATCTTAAAGCAGACATTCTTATTTATTTTGTAAGTTTTGTTTTCATTGCAATTCAATCAGGCATACTTACCCACACTCTAGTTATAAAAGGTAAATAGCCTATTCTCAAGATGTTAGGGAAATGAAAAATAGGACAAAGGTGTTACTCATTAAACAGAGTAAATATTTGTATTAATTTAACATATAACCTTCCCAATACTGATTCCATAGTAAATGTTAAAACTTTTAAATAAAAATTACTAACATAGACATTTTGAATACTATATTGAACTGCAAAAAGTTCTATTTTAGAAAAATTTATTATATAATTCCAAATTGACACCAATTATTCTCTAACAACTGTAAGGAATAACTACACTCTAATCCTTATGTAGAACATGCCCTAAAACCATAATTACCGTCACATATGCTATCTGCCTGATTAGTATTTTACCTCCATTAGTTTTTTTATTGAAGTATAATTGACATACAATATTACATTATTGTTTCATGTGTACAACATTATGATTAGACATTTATATACATTGAAAATGATCACAAGTCTAGTTATCATCTGTTACCATACGAAGTTAACACAGAATTATTGTTTATATTCCTTATGCTATACATTACATTCCCATGAATTATTTTATAACTGTAAGTTTGTATTTCTTGATCCCTTTCACCCATTTCATAACCCCCCCACCCTAGCCCCCTCTCCTCTTGCTACTATCAGTTTGTTCTCTGTATATATGAGCCTGGTTTTGATTTTTTTTTAAACATTTTTTAAGTTTATGTATTTTTTTTAAAGAAACTGAGTGAGTATGAATGGGGGAGAGAGAGAGGAAGAGAGAGAATCCCAAGCAGGCTCCGAACTGTTGGCACAGAGTGTGATGCGGGGCTCGAACCCTTGAAACTGTGAGATCACAATCTTAGCTGAAACCAAGAGTTGGACTCAACTGACAGTCACTCAGGCGCTCCCAGTTTTGATTTTTTTGTTTGCTCATTCTTTTTTTTTTTTTTTTTTTTTTTTTAGATTCCACATATAAGTGAAATCATACAGTATTTGTCTTTCTCTGTCTGCTGATTTTATTTACCATAATACCCTCCAGGTCCATCCATGTTGTTACAAATTGCAGGATTTTATTTTTTTATGGCTTAATAATATTCAGTGTTATCATATATACATGCCAAAATGTTTGTATGAAATTTTACATATTTATATAGTAACCATGTTCACTGTGAAACATACACAGCATTTGAAAAATCAACTGATAAATAATACAAAATAAAGCTAAATGAGGCTTATGTAGCTGGAGTAAAATATCCTTTGCCATAATTATAGACATGTAATTATGGTTCTCAATTATAGACATTATATGTCTAGAACACAGCTAAAATTATTAAATATTAATTCTATCATTTAACTTCCCCCAAATTCATTTGATTTTTTGAACACTATCTACATATTTTCCAGATAGAAATGAAAAAAATTCTCTAGCTCATCCTCCACAATGGTTTCCAATGACTGACTAGTTGTACTTCTTGAATCTCATCATCTAATCTAAAATGCCGAAGGTGAAGATTTAAAAAATGCTTCTACGTTATAGAATGGAAAATACTTTAGGATCTATGCATATTTAATTTTTATGTATACTTTCCTTAAAGTTGGAATATTCTACTTACTAGAAAACTTTTAATTACATATATTTTGACTTGTGAAAACAAACTATTCGGGAAATGGATCATATGTTATACCAATAAGATTTCATTTCTAAATAGCTTTTAGAATGTGAACTAAGTATTGCCATTTGTAATCCATTCTTATCCTTTTCTCAGTTCTTATCTTATATGTTAGGGAAATTTATTTTCAATGTTAAATCATTTAATTAATAAAATGCTATTTTTTGAACGTTTATGATGTGCTAAGTCTGAGATAAAAGAAAAAGAAAATTTTCACTTTCCTTAAAGATTCTCATAATATAATGAAAGACATTAAACACTGACTTTAATTTTCCATTTAAGAATATTTGTTATTGAATCATCTAGTTTTGTGTTGCACTTGAAAAAGTAGAATTAAATGTATAATTTTTATCACTATTACACATTGCTATTTATTTTCATCAAAGTTGAAGTTAGCACAAACTATGTAGAAAACAAACCTTTCAAGTTATAATTGGCCTAATCACAAATCCATTTATCTTCAAATATAAAAATAGACAACTTTCTTCATTATATAAAAGTGTTACTAATGAATTAAAACTTTGAACTTGAGAGTTAGAAAAATATGATTGAAGATTAAAAAAAAAACCTTACCTTAATCAGCATTATTTCTTGTAACTTAATTAAAAGCAATTTGAAATTAATTTAATTTCTTTAATTAACTAGTCAAGAATATGTTTGATTAATGTAATTGTTTGTGAACTGACAATTTTGTACTTAGGAAAAGTGGAATGTTGATTTTTAAGGTTATATCAACTTTAAAAATATTGTAAAGAGGCTTATTTGGACTATTTAAGATGGCATGGAGAACTACAAAATTATCCAAATGGTTTGTGTTAAAAGACTCTGTTCATTTCACTCGTTTGTTTTATTTTTCAAATTTATCACAAATTGATATTTTAATTTTTACTTTTATTGTCTGTTATTCTACACCTATTTCTAGAACTCTGAATGCATGGACTTTGTCCATTGTGTTTATTGCTGTATCTTATAACACTTCCTGACATGGTATATATTAAATAATTTTTATAGAGATAAACAAGAAAGGAAGAAAGGGAGGAAAGAAGGGAGAAAGGAAGGAAGGGATGATGTAAGAAAGGGAAATTTTTAATATTAGCAAGGATGTAAAATATGTAATGTCACTGGAATCCTTAAATATCAAGGCCAGAAAATCATAACTGTAGGGAATATTAAGTTATTGGAAAATACAGTGCAAGAGCATAGCAGGAAGCTAAGTTATTAAGCCAAAGAAGTTGATCTTGATTGATAATAAGGAATTTCCAGATAGAGAACCAGGAATCTAAATTCAGAAGGTGAAGGCCAAAGAGTTAGCAATCCTGAAGTATTGTATGTACCAGCCAATTCACTGATGTGTACGAAGATTTGGAATCCCAGTAGCCAGACAACACCCAAGAATTGTGTGCTATTCTTCTTATCTTCCACTATCCTACTCAGTCAGGTTCTTATTAAACCATCCTAGATGTGTCTTGGCATTTTCTATTTCTTTTGACTTTTAATTGACCCTTATATTTAATTTTCTAAAATTCTTCCCTTATTTTGACCTTCCAATTTCCCCAAGAAACATACTTATAATTCTCCCTCCAGCTCTGTTACCTTATGCAAGGATACACACACACACACACACACACACACACACACACACACACAAGATTATGTCATCCCATAGTATTATCTACACTTCATAGCTCTTAAAAAAACTGGCTTTAAATCATGTCATGAGAGTTTCTTCCTCTATACTGTAATCTGTGAGAGAAGGAATCAGTTTAGTGTCTTTTTACCAATGTACTCACAATACTTAGCCACTCTCAACACAAGTAACACATATTTATAAAATACACACATTAACTACACAAATGATCAAACTAAAGCAAAATGAAAGAGTACGTTATTTTTTCTATGAGGAAATATTCTCAACAGTGTTATCATTAAGTTAAGAGTTTAAAAATTATATTATTTTATACTACTGATAATTCTTTTTGAAATAAAAACATTAATATATTGCAGGAACTTTAAAAATTCTATCTTTAAAATAACTTCCTTCTGAGGAAATCTATCCTAAAGATTGTGACCCAAGCCTTGCTGTTGGACCTCCACATGACATTTAACTGGCTCTTATGCACCTTGCATCTCTTGAAGGCTCTTGGATTCTCAGAATCCCCACTTGCATTAGCACAAAACAAGAGGGTGAGATGGTCTTTCATGGGCTTATGACTCAGCTTATGATTTCATTCTCTTCTTTTGTAATGTAGGTCCTCTGGCATCTCTTTCCAAAAAAGCCCCCTCTCATCCTCTCATCGCAGTTAAAAACTTGCTCTGGCAGGTAAGACTCAGAAGCTTTTGGATGAAGTTTCAGCTCCCTGAGAGTCCAACCTTTCAGCCTCTCCATGCCTCACAACACTATGGATGCCACTTCTCCTCTTAAAGTTATCAAGCCATCCTCTACTTCTCTTGAAGCCTTCATCATTTTCTGTTGACACACCTGGCCTCTCACTTATGAGGTCAGATGTCAGTGTACAAGACTTTTGCCATCTTGCAGATAATTTCTTGGTCACAGCATAACGTGCTAGTTGATTCTCAAATCCAAACGGAAGCAATTTTTCTACATCTTTCTGAACACATGGCCGCTGCTTTGATATTCGCGTAACTCCTTTTGCTGCATCTAGCCCCCTTCTTTCTTCTTTCTTTAATATTGTGAAAATGGTCAATGTAGACTTCTTATAAAATCTTGCAATTTTGGCCACTTGCATACCTTGTTCAGACTTCTTGATGATTTCCTTCTTAACTTCCACTGTAGTCATCTCCTTCTTACTGCCTTTCTTTTTAACCTTTTTCTGTTTGGTGGCCATTGTATATGCTTGCATGGATACTGACTACAGTACAGTATTAATAAACTCTTGTCATATACTGTATTTAATGTAACTGGCAATAAGGCAGCAGAGGAAAGGGTCTATATCTTCAGGCAGCCTGACCTAGAATGAAGCAAAGCATTCCTAAGCTTATTCTTATACGGAAATGCAAAGAACTGTCCATAGGTGCTTTGAAGCGATAAAAAATACACTAGTGTCACTTGTGGGCACTTTCTGAAAAATAACTGATTTATGCCAAACACCATGGCCTTACTGAGCATCCGAGCATGGGAGACTATCACCCACAATCTCACAGCGAGAGAAAGAGAAGAACTATTGGCTCAGTTGTGATCATGTGACATTCGGTGTCACGTAATACCTCATATTGCAGACATCGCTTGTTTATCAAGTTAAAATTTAGAAATGTTTGCCCATTTTGTGGAACTCTCACAGAACAAGTAACTCGCAGTTCAAGGTTTTACTATATCTATTTTTCTAATTAAAAATGGAATAGCATTTACTCAGAGGCTTATCCAGACTAGAAAGTAGTAACATCTGCTAAAATTTATTGAGTATTCAATATGTCATAGTCAGTTACGCAGTAATTCAAAGACATTGATAGAAACCTTATGAAAGGGTTGCTACTATATCCTCATGTTACAGATGTTGTAACTGAAACACTGAATAAGCAAGCCTTTTAAGGAGAAATTTATATCCTTCCTTTTAAGGGTGAATTGCATATAAGATATAACACAAAACACTGACCAAAGGGCTGTTTGATTTCATACCACTTGTTCTCTGTTCCAGCCACAGACAATATTTTTATTTTTGCTTTTTCTAGAAAATACCTCAATCTTTCTTGCCTTCCATACTTTGCATGTGCTATTCCCTCTACTTAGGTCTGTTCCATGGGGCACCTGGGTGGCTAGGTTAGGTGTCTGACTTTAGCTCAGGTCATGATCTCACACTCCGTGAGTTCGAGCCTCATGTCATGCTCTGTGCTGACAGCTCAGAGCCTGGAGCCCGCTTCAGATTCTGTGTCTCCCCCTCTCTCTGCCCCTCCCCTGCTCATGTTCTGTCTCTCTCTGTCTCAAAAATAAATAAAAACATTAAAAAAAAACCTTTTTTTTTAAAAAAATAAAAGAAAAGAAGGACTGTTCCAGGTTTGTTTGTTTTTCAGAGATGGTTTCTTCTCATCAGAGAATTCTTCCTGTTTGTCCAAGAAAACGTAAGTCCATTTCATTTACAATAGGCAGTGTGATTATGTGATTAACTCTGTTCAGTGGCAGACTGCCAGATCTAAATACTAATTATGCAATTTAGTAACGTCGAAATCTTAACACAGTAATCTACCTTTTGTTTCTCATTTTCTATAAACTCCAGTTAATACCTAAATCCAACTGACTAGAATATTTTAAAGGTTAGGTACAATAAAGCATTTAGAAGATGGGTTGGCACAAAGAAGTCACTCAGAAAATTGTATTAAAATGTATATTTTATTAAATATGTATAATCTTTTAAAAAACATGTATATTTTTATTATACAAAATGTCTTCCGTTTTTCTCTGTAACCAAAGGAAAATAATAGGAGTAGAGGATGCTAGAGATTAGAGGTCTACATTAAGTTTTACTGAAAAACAAAGTTTTCCTTTGTAAAATGGAATAAGAAGATTTCTAGTTTCCTAACCCAGTAGGTTACTATAAACCTAAAATTATACCAGCTATAAATTTCATTGTTTTTAAATTATTGGAGAAATAGAGTTATAAAATAGATACCACATTTTCTTTAGCTTTAAGTATATTTAATGTAGCTCCAATATTTTATGATTATTTCGTTTTGCATATTTTTCTCGCTCAGGAACTAATACACAAAACAACATAGCAGACTGAAAATATTTCAAAGAATCTTTGACCTCTTTTGCATTTAATATGCAGGCTACAAAATGGCTTCTGATGTAATTAACTGTCTCTTCCAAAACTTGTTCTAAAGTAGGCTATAATATCTGTGAACAATAGATTATACTACACATGCGAATCTTAACATTTGGAACTTCAGTCACATCTTCAATTAATTTGAAGTTATACAAATTCTTCTAATATATACATTCATGAGGGGAAACCTTCACCATGGATTTTAATATATCAATGTCTTCTCTCCACTGCTTCCTTAGGGATCTCCAGGTTGTAACCGCTTTTTTTTTTTTTAAGTTGAAGTCAATTACAAAATATAGTCTTTGTAACTCAATTATTTAAAAATCTCTGCAGATGTTTTAGCTATATAAACATCCTATAATAATTCCTTCAAATATAAAGCAATTGATTTTGTAAATTCCTTATTTTCAGTAGCCTAATAAAAAGATAAAATAATTTGAAGTGATTATACTGAAGTAATTATGTGGTGAGAAAGTGCTAAATAATTATCATAATGGAACTTGCATAAGATTTTATAAATTCAGTACATTTTACCATTATGAACTTATTCTTCATGAATTTATTGTTTAAAGAATCATTGCTCCTTTATTTTTAGTTATTAAAAACATAAAAACAGTAAGAAATTATCCAAAACATTAAAAACATTCAAATGTTAAACTTACAGTTCTGTAAAATGTATTTTAAACACTAGAAATACTTCCAAATCATTGATGAAGGCATACATCTCATTTCACAATGGCTATAGAGTTTTTACTGGCTATAAATATGACAAGAAGCTAATAAAGATAAGACATACAATGTAACAAAGAAGTGGATTCATAAAGCATGGAGATACAAGCATGTACTCATATTTGAATTGAGTTTGCTTACCCACATGCACTGTAAAAATAAACACTATAGAAGACAGACTGAAGCTCAAGATTAATTAAGGAATATACATGGCAATAAAAATATTCCTAATGGGCAATAGTCCACCATTTTTCATGAAAGAATATGCCCTTAAAGGCCGTGATTAACATATTTCATTCATATTAGCATTTATTTATCAAAAACATGTTGCATACAAATATGCTAATTACTGCAGATAAAAACAACAACAACAACAACACTAGTGTTGGAGAATTTGAAAATCTATTAGAATGATAAGACAAAGTCACAGATAAGTCTAAATTATACTAGAACATAGTGTCTTGATTATGAAAATTTAGAAGTAAAATATACCACAGCTTTTTTTTATTTTTAAATTTTTTTAATGTTTTTATTTTTATTTTTGAGACAGAGAGAGACAGAGCATGAGCAGGAGAGGGGCAGAGAGAGAGGGAGACACAGAATCTGAAGCAGGCTCCAGGCTCTGAGCTGTCAGCACAGAGCCCGATGCAGGGCTTGAACTCATGGAGTGTGAGATCATGACCTGAGCTGAAGTGGGACGCTCAACTGACTGGGCCACCCAGGCACCCCAATATACCATAGCTTTTTATACAAAGTAAAAAAAAAATAAAACATCTTCTTGGAAAATAAGAAAAGTTCCTTGTGAAGGTAGTAGTTTAGACAAACATGTAAGTAGGAAGATAATTTATTTAGGCAAATGTTTACAAGAAAATGCCTTTTAGAAAATGAACCCAAAATATGATGCATAAGTATAAAGTCTGTTAAAAGATAAATAATTGTTTGAAGTTACATGTGTATGTAAATAGTAAAAGAGGAGGGCAAAATGTAGGATGATACCATATTATAGAAAACCACTGTTCTAAGATTAGAGATGCTGACTAAAATAACTGGTAGTGCCTATCCATTATATGTGTTGTAGATCAAAGAAACACATTTGGAACAGTTTCAAAGTAATGAATCTCACAATGTGATAAATGAAGATGGGGATGAGAGAATAGGCAAGAATGGTTAGCAGGTCCAGTTCAATAACAAGGTAATGAGTTGAGAATGGGAAGGAGTGGATAAATTGAAAATGCAGTACAGACTAGATATTTTAAGGCTTCACAGCTGGTGAAAAAGAGAGGTAGGTGAGAGATAAGAATATTTTTTTCTAATATAGTTGCTTAACGCACCTATAGTACAGTCATGGAATCTGAAAATTCAGGAGTCACTTGTATTAATTTAAAAAAAAAAGAGGTTAAATTTAGTTCAAAACATATTTAGCATTAATTTCTGATAGAAGATTATGGAGGCAATGGTTAAGGTCATGGCTAAATGAAGTTAGAGCAAGCAACGTGGAAGAAAAACTGAGATCTTGGTTAACATCTACTCCTCTAACTCTTACTACAGCAATCTCAACGTGTTCTGACTACGATAAGGGTGAAGAAAAACAGCTGAGGTAGCAGGCTGCCACAATCATTACAATTCTAATTCAGGATATGCTTTATTTTATTTTCCAGGTCTAAGAACCCATCCATGAAGTTGGGATGATATAGTGAGCGAGTCACCTGATTATTTACACTGACAACCATAACAGTGGGCGAAATGACAGGCATGAACTCTATGCAAGGATTTATCAAGGACAAAGCCTTTACAGGTTAAAGCTGAGGAGAGGAATTTATTCTTGGTCCTTACAATGCATGTACCACTCTCCCTCTTAGCAATATTATCTACTTCATTTGTGTCAGTTATTAGCTCCATGAGATGACTCTCAAATCTCTATTTCTAATCCAACCTATTCCTCAATTCTAAACCTGCTTTTTCTACTTACATTTGAATTGGAGGCATTGCTGTTATATCATCAGAGACTCAAATTGTTAGTACATCTGTGAAAAGCTGAAATGGTGCAGACATTTAGAATTGGCTGATGGATTAACTAGCATTTCTTAAATGTGCATTTTTGATAAGTTTATCTCTGGGTAATGGAAAGAAACAAAGTGAAAGAAATGCAGTAACAAGTTTGTCTTAACAGTATCTTAGAAATAAGTAAATTTAAGCAGAATGAAATTTAAGCAATGCAGGCATATGTCAAAAGCAGGGGAAAATATGACCATAGTTGGAGAGGGAAAAATAGTAGAATCCAGAAGCCCAAATGGAAAGTTAACCTATTTTTCTACAAAATAGTGAACCTCCAAGTGTCATATGGAGTATACACACTTAGGGAAAACATTAATATTGGGGCCATTAATGAGAAAAAACATCAGGCAACAAATAAAATTGCCTAAGATGACATCCTACTCCTTGTATAACAATGACATGATAACAAAAGAAATTCAAAAGTATTTGCTTATTATAATCCAGGAATGAGACGCAACTTGCAACTGCCAAGTCCAAGTATTGGCTGTGATCTATGGAAGGAGTAAGAACAGAAATAAAATAAAATGGTGATTCTCCCATTAGTATTTCCTGCCTCACTCATTTCTGTCACCACTGGTATTGTTGGCACTTGAGCAAGCCCAACTCTGTCCCTCCTAAGTGCTTCTGCACCTGCTATTTACATCTACCTGATAGGTTCATTTTTCCCTATTCTTCATGATCAGCATTTTAATCAATTAAGTCTCAGCCTAAAATGCATTTATTGAGAGATATTTCCCCGAATACATTATTTAAGAGAGCCTATAACACATCATATCTTCTTAACAAAACTTAAGATTTCTTGCAAAAATATTGTTATTTGTTTTATTATTAGTTTATCTTCTTTCCCTACACCACCCCTCCTCCTCCTCACTAACTAAAATACAGGTCATATAACAGCAGGAAACTTGTGTGATTTATTCATTATTGTTTCTCTAATAAGTGTCAGAAGAGGAGGAATTTTATTTGCCTTCTTCAGTGCTGGAGTCTGTTCATGGATAAGTGTTTGGTATTAAGAAACACTTAATAAGTATAATTTGAATGAATAAATGAATAACTAGAACAATGATAGGCAAAAGTGGGCATGTAAGTAGTTATTAAATGAGTGAATGAATCTCTATGAATATCTTAACATAGAAAAGGAGGAAGACAAATCACAGAGATGGAATTATCAGGATTAGAAAATAGAACAGGGCACAGAAGCATTTTGAAAAAAAAATGTATAAAAGAGAACATTGGCAGTACTGCAGAAGACAAAGGAGATAAGGATTCAAGATAATCTATCAGATTTGCCATTAAGAGTCCATTTTGAGACAGCAATTTTGTTAACATGCCAGGTGATGGAAATTTGATACAAAAACTGACCACATAAACACAAAAATGACCCACTTTCTTTCCTGTGCTATTTACCTATCTTTCCCCATACTTATGGGGTGAATCCTTACTCATTACCCTAAATCAAACATTGAATTTAAGTAAAGAAATACTGAAAGGGCAGTAGCTTCTTTCAACCTTTTTTTGAGCCTGCTTTTTTGCACCTTTTTCTACAATGGACTTTTTAAATCACTGATGATAAAAAGATGAATGATACATTTAGAGCTCTTTTTTTGGCATGAAGCTGACATTATAGTAGGGTGTTTGAGTTGAAACATTGCATTAATAGGTTGTCCATGTGAGAAGGGTTAAGAAAGTGAAGTCAAGGCTACTGTGAGAGTTTCTTAGAAATGGATTGATGTATGTAAGAAAGTTGTATTTCAGCTAATCTTTGAACAATGAGTAGAGATTATCTAAGCAAAGGGTGAGGAGAGGATTATATCATTCACAGGCCACACCTGTGAAAAATCCTGAATTACAAGCATGCACAGTCATTTGAAAAAAATGTGAAAAAAAGTCCAATGGCTGGAGCACAGTGAGGAGGATGGAAAGAAGCATGGAAACATTTGAAGATGTAGGCAAACGCGGGTCACACAAGGCCTCACATACCATGCTAAGAATTGCAGTGTTTATCTTATGAGCAATATAAACGTGCTATTGACAAGATTACATTTAAAATTTTTTTTTAATGTTCATTTATTTTTGAGACAGAGGAAGACAGAGCACGAGTTGGGGAGGGGCAGAGAGAGAGGGAAACACAGAAACTGAAGCAGGCTCCAGGCTCTGAGCTGTCAGCACAGAGCCTGATGCAGGGCTTGAACCCAAGAACCGTGATTTCATGACCTGAGCCAAAGTCGGACGCTCAACCAACTGAGTCACCCAGGCGCCCCAACAAGATTACATTTTAAAAGTAAACTTTCTAGTTTTTCAGTTCTTGTTAATGTTAGTTATCTTCACTTTATTACTTACATCAGCTTTTTTTTCTTTTTTTTTTTTTTGATGTTTATTTATTTTAGAGAGAGAGAGGGAGACAGAACACAAGCAGGAAGAGGCAGAGAGAGGGAGACAAAATCTGAAGCAGGCTTGAGGCTCTGAGCCGTCAGCATAGTGCCCCATGCGGGGCTCGAACTCAGGGACTGAGAGAGATCATGACCTGAGCCGAAGTCAGAGGCTTAACCCACTGAGTCACCCAGGTGTCCCATACATTGGATTTTTATGCTCGAAAGTGTCACATTTGAAAAATGACTTGTAACAGTCATTATAAGCAGACTTTGTACTTGTCAGGAATTAGTGACTGAAGATGATGTCAAGAGGATGAATTTGAAATGTATTTAAATGTCAAGTGTACATCAACTAATGAATGGATAAAGAAATTGTGGTTTATATACACAATGGAATACTACTTAGCAATGAGAAAGAATGAAATATGGCCTTTTGTAGCAACGCGGATGGAACTGGAGAGTGTTATGCTAAGTGAAAGAAGTCATACAGAGAAAGACAGATACCATATGTTTTCACTCTTATGTGGTTCCTGAGAAACTTAACAGAAGACCATGGGGGGAGGAGAAGGAAAAAAAAAAAGTTAGAGATGGAGGGAGCCAAACCATAAGAGACTCTTAAGAACTGAGAATAAACTGAGGGTTGATGGGGGTTGGGAGGGAGGGGAGGGTGGGTGATGGGTATTGAGGAGGGCACCTGTTGGGATGAGCACTGGGTGTTGTATGGAAACCAATTTGATAATAAATTTCATATTTAAAAAATGTCAAATGTCAGGATTTGACTGGAATACAGGAATGAGAGAAAAGTTGTCTGTGATGATATTTACGATTCAAGGTTGCACAACCTATAAAAGTGCTTCCACTCAGTAAGAACACTGGGGAAGGGTACAGTTTTTAATGACAGGAGTTTCAGGAGCAAAAAACAAGAGGGGAACTAAAGATGAGTTCAGTTTCTTGACATGTTGAATTTTTTTTCCTTTTCTTTTCTTTTCTTTCTTTCTTTTTCTTTTTTTTTTCTTTTAAAGTAGGCACCATGCTTCACGCCCAGTGGACCCTGAGATCAAGACCTGAGCTAAGATCAAGAGTCAGATGTTTAACTGACTGAGCCACCCAGGCACCCCAATACATTGACTTTTAATCATCTATGAGACATACTACTGGAAATATCATGCAGATAGAGAAATGGAACTGGTATGCCAATTATAATTTTGAAATATATTTCTAAATGGAAACTGAAAATGAAGTATGGTGAAGTCCCATTGGGAAGGTAACTGGCTAAGAAAAAGGCCAAGAATGGTAGCCAAGCACATGAAGGTAAAAGGAAGAGATAATGTCAAAAGATACCAAAATAAGATAAAAAAAAAGAAGAAAAATAGAAAGATTATGTTATTCCATGATCCTATGGAAGAGAGTATTTTAAGAGAAAATACTGAAAATCTGAACCTAATTTTTCTAAGATGTTACACATGACGAGGCCTAGTGGACTTGGTTACCCAGGTAAGGTTAAGGAAGCCTTTGACATCTTTACATACAAATGAAATGTGTGGCATAGAAGAAGAAAATCCCATGAAGCAATCATACTTTTACTCTTCACTAAATAGTTCTTTTTAAACATTATTTGTCATTATATATTGTCTACTCCTTTGCTAATTTTGTTGTCAATTCATCTGTTAGTTCAAGATCTATTATCCAAAATAATGTTTTCAGCCATTTCAGTAATAAGATATAATCCTTATCCGATTTCCTTGCATTGTGAATATTTAACTGTGGGCAACCACACTGCCATTATCTCTGAATTACTGAATGTTACATGAGAAAGTCACAAAATCATGCTAGTATAGTCTATTGACAAAATATTTAATGTGCCAGGCATTTATTATGTGCCAGGCTCTGTGTTACACAACAAAGAAACTAGACTATGAGCAGATGAACAGATGGAACTCTCTCGTATGGTTGAGTACATTTGGCCTAATATTTGTGAGCTTACTAGATACTTGACTTTTTGTAGACTAAACATATAACTCCCGATCTAACAAAAATTTCAGTGCTGCATGAGAAAAAGTACTTGTTTTATTCATAAAAAAGTGTGATTCACATAGGTTAAAGAATGTTTGAAAACATTTTTTGTATTTTACTATTTACTGATATTTGGAACAATCAAATTATAAAATGAGTCAATCAGAAATTATCAATGCCTGGTAAGAATTCAGAAAATAATCACAACTATTTAAATAATACCCTATTAAAATGTTCAAAAATTAAAAATTAAATAAATAATAAAACAATAAGTAGCATAATAATCATTGTAAAAAAAAAAAAAAAAAAGGCCACGAGTAGAATAGGGAGTAAATATAGCAGAATGCAACTCCAATACATACTCTCTTTCACTTAATGTCTAATAAACTAAGTCAAGTAAAATAGAAAATTATCAACTAAACAAAAGAGGTTAAAATTTCCTGCTATAATCTTTAAAATAAGGTTTTCTTTTTTTTTTTTTTTTTTTTCAACGCTTATCCATTTTTGGGACAGAGAGAGACAGAGCATGAACGGGGGAGGGGCAGAGAGAGAGGGAGACACAGAATCGGAAACAGGCTCCAGGCTCTGAGCCACCAGCCCAGAGCCCGACGCGGAGCTCGAACTCACGGACCGCGAGATCGTGACCTGGCTGAAGTCGGACGCTCAACCGACTGCGCCACCCAGGCGCCCCTAAAATAAGGTTTTCAAGATCAACTTCTTGCAGTATGACTTACTTAATATCTTGAAAAGAACATTGATTCAACACACTTAAAAGTGATTGATAAAATATGTTTAAAAAAATTCCATAACATAACACAGCTTAGTTCACATACAAAAAAACTACAGGAGCTATGCAATAGACATGAACAACAAAAACGTAAGAGATAGTAAAACCCAGAGTAGTAAGTTACTGCTAAATCTATGGCTGCCTTATATAGTTAAGAAGCTTGTGTTTAAGGGACGTCTGGTGGCTTAGTGGATTAGGCATCCAACTTTGGCTCTGGTCATAATCTCACCATTCCTGAGTCCAAGCCTCATGTTGGGATCTGTGCTGACAGCTTAGAGCATGGAGTCTGCTTCGGATTCTGTGTCTCCCTCTCTCTCTGTGCCATTCCCCCGCTCACCTCTCAAAATAAACATTTAAAAAACAAACAAACAAACAAACAAACAAAAAACTTGTGTTTAAATGGTCATATTGGGGGGATTAGAATCCTAGAGTCATGCAGGGTATTGGGACTCAGGTAAAGTCCCAGTGAAAGTTTATGGAAGAAACGTAATCAATTGCAGAATAGTAAGAAAAGGAAAACTACCTAAGCTAAGATTTGAATGAAAATAAAGCAAACGAGTTCCTAATACAGGCATATTCTGCAGAGCATCTACACAATTAGTATTTTCTTTGGAAGAGTATCTCTTGGGATTTTTTAAAAAATGTTTATTTGTTCTGAAAGAGAGAGAGAGAGAGAGAGTACAAATGGGTGACAGGCAGAGAAATGGAGAGAGAGAATCCCAAGCAGCCTCCCTGCTGTCAGTGCAGAGCCCGACTCAGGGCTTGATTCCACAAAGTGTGAGATCATGACCTGAGCAGAAATTAAGAGTTGGCTGCTCAATTGAGCCACCCAGGTGCCCCATACCTCTTGGTTTTTAATATCCAATTTTCCTATGAAGGATATATCTCACTATAATGTGGTTCAGCCAGTACTTACAGGAAAAAATACATGTTCATTTCCAAAACTCCTGGCAATATTATAAATAAGCATGTAGGAAAAAAATCTAAATTTACATTTCAAATGCAATTTGTAGAGTCACAAAATGAAATGATGATGTTTAAAAAAACATTTCAAACATCAACAAAGGTGATATATAAAATGTATGTAGGTATCACTAAGTATAGATAAAGAAGCTGTTTAACATTAACACAAAGTGCTTTCTAAACAGGCAGAAATTGTTTAAAAAAGAGTTTCACCCAAACACAATAATTTATTCTTACATATAACCGCTTAACTTTCTTTTAGTTGTGCTATTCAGAAAACTCTTGGGGTTTTGCATTAATGTGTCCAGTATTTTAATTTTCTTTTCCTTTTTAAAATAATGCAAAATCATGCAATAACATACATGAATCTCAAAAACATTAAACTAAATGAAATGTCTTATAAAAGAATGCATAATATATAACTCCAAGTCTAAAAATTGCTCCAAGTCCAGAGCAAGCAAAATTAATCACCATCACTGGAAAAAGTCACAACAGCTATTACTTCTCAAAGAGTGAGGTCAGTAATTGACAAGAAGAGATATAAAGACATTTTCTGAGGTGATGTGAGTTACCTACATTTTGATAGTAGTTTGCGTTACAAGTATATGCATTTCTCAAAACAAATTAAGTATTAATATTTCTGCATTTCATTTCATGTAAGTTTTATCTAAAAATGATCATTAAAATTTAGAATGCTAACTCTAGGATGCTAAAATGTCTATGGATGAAGTGTAATGATGTGTGCAATGATTATTTTGAATTTTATCAACATAAAGGATGGATGGATATATGTAGAGAGAGTATAAAGCAAATAGAGTGAAAGAGATGTGAAGTCTTGATGCTAGAATGGTAGAATGTGGGTGGTCTGGAAATTTTTTCATTTTTCTGTAAATTTGAAAACGTCATTATAAAATGCTGAAAAAGTTAATAATTAATAAAAAAATAAACTCCTAACAATACCTTTCATGCAGAAATTCTGATTTGAAGAACTGAATGATGACATTAGATAGAGAAATCTCCATATGCTTCTTGTGTTGTCTAGGAAACCCAAATCTTGAAAATTACCTTACATTAGGCCTTAGTAGGTAAAGAGTAGAGGATGCCTGGTAGAAGCAAACTCATATACTTACTGCACAGCTGCACTTTAAATCAAAATTAAACTTCTGATAAATTTTGTGAACCATGGACTCAGAAACAAACAAACAAAAAAAGAAAGAAAATAAGTGAAATAGAGATAGACAGAGATAAAGATAGAGATTGTTAGCTAGGTAGAGAACACAAATTGCATAAAAGAAGAGTAAGTAGAGGGGTGCTTGGGTGGCTCAGTTGGTTAAGCATCTGACTCCTGATTTTGGCTCAGGTCATGATCTCATGGTTTGTGAGATCGAGTCCCATGCTGGGCTCTGTGCTGACAGTGCAGAGCCTGCTTGGGATTCTCCTTCTCTCTCTCTGCCCCTCCTAAGCTCACACATGAGCGTCCTCTCTCTTTCTCAAAATAAATAAATAAACTTTAAAAAGAAAAAAAAAGTCAGTAGAAAACAAATAGCAGGAAAGACCCTTCCCCCCAATTTCATATAACGAGATTTTCATATACAGAATATACATCAGATTTATCCAGCTGAGAATTATTCTGCAGATAGTTCTCTTCCTTATAGAAAATATCATTAATCCATTTAACTTGAAGTGTATTTCACAAGCAGATTAAATTATGTCTCCTGATTTCCCTTTCCTCTGGGAAGCTTCTTCTGTGTGGGACAGGAGAAACTACTGAGAAAGGGAGTAAACAGAGAGCAAGCCATTCACTATGATTCCTAATTTTGGGTGCCTGGGTGGCTCAGTCGGTTAAGCATCCGACGTTGGCTCGGGTCATGATCTCACTGCTTGTGAGTTCAAGCCCTGCGTCAGGCTCTGTGTTGACAGCTCAGAGCCTGGAGCCTGCTTCAGATTCTGTCTCCATCTCTCTGCCCTCCTCTGCTTGCACTCTGTCTCCGTCTCAAATATAAAATAAAAAACATTTAAAAATTAATAAAAAAGATGAAAATAGGTGAATTAAATCTCTGACTGAAATATCTAAAAAAAAAAAGATACAAAATTAACCAAAATAAATAGTGTAAGAAAATAATAAAGATTAATGCAGAATTTGGCAAGGTTAATAATAAGTAAATTAAAATGCTTATTATTGAAAAAAATTCAATGAAATGCAAAACTGCTAGGTAACCTTTGCATAAAAACTTGATGAAATAAAATTAGACATAATAAAATGTGACAAGAATAAAATAACTATTAAATTAGAGAAAAAATAAAAATAAAAAAGTATAATAGACAACTTTGCAAAAATCCATGGAAGTATATTTTAAAACAGATAAAATGTAAAATTTCCTTGGGAAATAAATTTTTTAGTAAAAAAGAAAGTTTAAACAAGCATATTATCTCAGAAGGCAGATAGAAAATTATTAAATGACTATACCACAAAAAAACAGAAAATCCTAATTGCCCTAATGGATAAAACATCGATTGCGTGATCTCTTGGTAAACATGGCATCATATTCATGGAGTATCTGATTCACAAGATCTTTACTGTTGGAAAACATTTCAAAGAAGAAAACATTTTTTTATGGCCTTTCAAATTATCTTCTCCATGAGGGGGAATGAAGAAAAGGGAAAATTTTTGAAACTTTAATAAAAATTTCCTTATAATAAGAGACTTGCAAATTTAAACTAAATTATCGTACCTTTTCTCTCCCGGTTCTTTGGCAAATGTTCAAAAGCTTGACAACATAGACTGTTGGTAAGTCTGTATTTAAACTAACCCAACACATTGCTTATGGGACTGCCAAATGTTACATCTATGAAAGAGAATTTGTTTATATTTAACAAAATTATATATGCATTTATGCTTAGACATATACCCTACTTTTAGGATATATATCTGCACACATGTGAAAAGATATTCATGACATTATTTATTCCGTCACTCTTTATCAAAAATCAAGATTTAAAGAGTATTATGTTATAAATTTTATGTAAAAAAAGAATACATGTATATATATTTGGGTGTGTGCATATATGTGTGATGTGTGGCGTATTTGCTTACTTAATATAGAAATATAAACTGATGCATTTGAAATGGTTTTCTATAGGTAATAATGGGAACAATTTGGAAGGACACAGATAGAAACAAGACTTTTTCCGTGTATACATTTTTAATAAGCAGGAATTAAGGCAAAGAAAAACATAAATGCTGAAATTTATTAAAAATTAAAACAACAAAACCTACTATTAACATTGTAACTATACATAAAAACCAATGAATTCAGAACTCTAACTGCACACTTGTCTGAGTTACATTCTGAGGACCAAAATGTTTGCATTGTACTGAAGTCAACATTTTACATGCAGTAATTCCTTTAATATTCACAACACACTAGAAAATATACACTGTTACGTGGCCATAAAAGTATTATTGTAGATAGAACAATCAAGGTGTAGGGTAGCTAACGATTTGTTGTAGGATTAAAACATGGCTCCACACCATGCACTATCTATGTCTACATTGCTCTGTGAGAATTGTAATAACCAAGTACATGTGTAGCTAAGTAGGACAAAGTGTGTTTGTTTATATAATTTCTAAATGACTTTATGGCTTTATGTCTTTTTCACTGTATGCTTTATTTTCCCTATAGTATTTCGCTATTTGAAATTTTTTTCTGAATAATACCATCACTACAAACATACACCAGACATAAACGAAGAAAGAATGGTAGTACAAAAATATCAATCATAAAAGTAAATTAAAATGGCAGACACAAAGACCATTGGATTTCTATAGGGACAAATATTTGTTTCTGCATTTACTGTGTTCTATTATTTAAGAAAAGTAAGAATTCATTTGGTACCTTTTAAACCATTATCATTGTGGTAGGAAGTGGAATAACTAAGAAAATTAATTTGTATTACTATAATTTCAAATGTGTAAAATGAAAATGCCACTTTTTTGAAAATAATGTTACTTTGACTCATTTTGATCAAGAATTCTTAGAAAACTTGTAAAAGGGGCATTTTCTCAAATTCATATGATCTAAATATATATGATTGTTTCACAAAATTTACTAAAACTATGAAATAGAATTGTTTGTGAAAATAAAACATCTATAGAAAAGCCAAATAATCTTTAAAGTTAAAGACCATCTAATTGTCACCAATCACAATTTTGGGAATGTAATCTAAGTTTTCATTGAATTTGCATTATATATTTTTTATATTACACATGGCATCGTATTTAATGATGAGTATTATCTTCTTCCCTCTTGTATATTTAACTGAAAAACCATTTAACACTGACAGTGGTAAGCCTAACATAAAATATTTTGAGAAGAAAATATTAGGATTTTTTTCTTACTCTTTCATTTCTGAGTATGTATGAAGATATCACAGATACTTCTTTTAAGATGATTTTCAGCAATGATTATGTGAATATTTTGTAAGAGCATGCACTAATGCTTGTGATTTTCCTGATACAAAAGTTGTTAGAGCCTTAAATAAAACAATGTTTTTAATGACCTGCTGTCTATTCCCTGAGGCAATATAAAAGGATTCAAGGAACACACTGTAATGGGCCTTTTATGATTATTCTGCCCATTATACGGTGAATGCTTAAACATTTCTCCAAAGCAAATGCTTGCAGTTAGAATCCTGATGAGTTAAATATCCTTCATTACGATGAGCACTTACATATTTTCCTTTATGTACAACTTCAAGGTAACCAAATTGCTGAATTATATTTATGAGAAAAAAAAGTAAAAACAAAAAATGTGAACACATTGTGTGTAAAGAAGATAAATAATAAGCTTCATACAGCTGCTGTTTCACAATTTTGGAATAGTTACTTCATGCCAAGGTCACTGCATATGAAATTATTGGCATCTTTACTGAAACCCGGCACTTCTTGCACAAAAAAGCAGTAAATCCATCTACGGGAGTGATTGGGAAGCTAAAGCAGGAATACAACATCTGTCAAGTAGTTTATGCATCTGGCCTACAGAAAGGTTTCTTATTTGCAAAAAAGGCAATTTTACCAGACTATATGTGCGAATAAAGATAGAGCCTTACAACAAATCTTTAAATAGATGGCAAAGAAATGGAAAGTAAAATTATATTTATATCTTTTTATTCCTACAACAAACTAAAATATAGTTAGATTTATCATTAATTGAACACAACTGCACCCACAAAGTGTTGATTAATGGGCCAGTGTAACCTAAGAAGTGAGTTTGTATCTTAGGCTTAACACTGCAAGTAGTTCTGACTTGTGCTCATAAAAACATCCTAAAAAGGCATGCATGTCAAATATGTACATGACAGAATCCTCAAAAAAAGAAGATATTAAGATAGAACATTAACTTTATAAAGACTGTAAAAGCAGAAAATAAAATATTGTGGGTGAATAAGCCCATCCTTATGTAAGGAAATTGGAAGAGGATTATATGAAGTACCACATTCAGTTTAAAAATCAATCTAATCAGTACAGAATGGGGGAGGGGAACTTTTATGACAAATTATGACAAAGAAGGCCTAATTGATTACAAGATCGATATGTGACATCCATTTGATGACATTTTAGATACATCTGCCATTAAAATATATTCAATAATAAAAAAATGTAAAATCATTGCTCAGTGGGGATAATATATTGTATTTACTACTCACTGTACCCCTTAAGGGAAACATTGACCAACTATTGGATATCTTATAAAGGATTAAAATATCTACAATTATAGAATTCAGAGAACTGCTAAGGCCAATATGCCTATTAACACAGAAAAAGATAAAATAATGCTGCGTTATTCCCATTGTTGTTGTTCAATATGTGGCAGATTATAAACTTTGCATCCTAAGAGAAAACACAAAATCTCATCTATCTTTTTCTGACTTTAGAGTTAGATCTAGTCTTAGGTGATGGATGGCAATTTTTATAAGCAAGGAATAGAATTATGAAAAAAAAAATTTTGTTGGGGACAAGTGGGAAAATATTTTAAGAACAGGATTATCCAAGATGGCAACTGTTGAGAATTCTAAAAGGTTAAAATTTTCCAAAAAAGACATCACTGGTGATTTTCAAAGCAAAACAAACGCAAGGCAGATTATAAGAGTATCAGTGATGTGTACAGTTTTAAGGAAAATTGAATGAATATTGAGGCTAGCCTAATTTTTGTAGTTGAACACCAGTAGAAAGCAAGATTGTCAAATATAATTTAGAAGGGTTAGCAAAAATAACTATTTTTATTCTTTAAGTTAAAATATAGCATTGTTTTTAATCCCCTCCTCCAAAATAGAGGTATCCCGCTGCAACCTCTCTCTTGCTGAAAACAACTAGAAAACAACTAGAAAACACTACTATATTTACTACATTTATTAAGATATGAATTTACAGTTTAAAGTTTCAACAAAGAAAACTTTAGGCCCAGATGATTTCATTGGCAAATTACACCAAAAATTTGATGAACGAATACTATTTTTATGCAAACTTCCCAGAAATAGAAGAGGAAACACTTTGCAACTCATATTTCAGACAAAGGTTCAATAATGCTAAAACAAGAAAAATGTAAGAAAACTGCAAATCAACATCACTCACAAGAAATAGATGTAAAATTTATCAATAAAATCTTGATGAATAGAACACAGTAATATGTAAAATGATAGAAAAATCATGAACAAGTGGGGTTTATCATATGTGTACAAGGTTGAGTCAACATTTGAAAATCAATAAATGTAATTCCATAACAACTGATTAATAAAGGGAAACCATAGGATTATCTCAATGGATTCAGGAGAGCTATTTGCCAAACTTCAACTTCCATTCCTGATTAAAAGAAACAAACAAACAAAAAAACCCCAAAACCTCAGTAAATAGCAACAGAACAACTGAATGGACATCAAGAATACCCACAATCACCACTCATATATAACAATGTATTAGAGAGCTTTTGAGATGAAAGGATGCAAAAAAATGTATGTATGTATGAATGAATGAATGAATGAATGAATGAATAAAATATATATTTTAAAAAATGAAAATGCCTGCATTCACATGCCATTACTATCTACAAAGAACATTCCAGATAATCTGCATAAACCCAAAAATAGTAAGTCAATTCAGCAAGGCTGCAGAATGCAAAATCAATGTACAAAAGTATTTTTGTGTGTGTACTAACAATGAACAATGTGATACCAAAATGTAAAAAAAGAATATCATTTATAATAGCAACAAAAATACTTAGCTATACATCTAACAAAATGTACATAGTTTTGTTTAGATATTCTCTGATATCTTTCATTAGCATTTTATAGTTTTTGGCACAGAGATCAGATACAAATACTGGGTCACAGTCACCATCCAAAATTTAATCCTGTCAATGTTCTATGTAACTGGCAACCTGGCTTCTCAGTTACTAGACCCTTCTCCTCTCCTGATATTAAACTCCACCCTACTTCCATTACTTACTTCCATGGCAGTATTCTAGGTATTTCACTACTCAGACCTGAAGGGACTGCAATATCTCAAGTTAAAATGCTTCACATTTTAATCATAGTTACCTATTTTGGCTACTTACCACCATCAACACTCCATTTTTAGCCATCAATTAACCCTCTGGAATCTTTAATCAACTGATTCAACTAGTACTTTCTACTGCCTCCCACCCACCCCTTTCTTCATATCATCTTACTTTCCTCCCTCTTATCCAGTTTAAATTTATCATTATACCTACTTCCAAAACTTTGCCGATCTCTTGTTTGGTCATATTAGTTGGCTTAAAATTCTTACATTATTAAATCTAAATTCCTTCTAAAATGTGTGTTTACTCACAAAGCTAACAATGGCTAGAGAAATCCTAGCATATACCTATCATATATTTTACATGAATAAAATCAGTAATTGTGGGCTTTGACATTATCCTTAATATCCTACCATGGACCTCTTCTTCTGTGTTCACAAGTAACATTTTGGCACCTGAGAAATCATTAAATTAAAGGATTTTTGCCTTATCGATCTCTGTTCAATATACTTTGAAAATAGCAGTCTCCATCAATACTTGCTAAATGAAGAAAATGAATACATGAATGAATGGATGATTGAATAAATATACAGATATCTAAAGTTAAGTCAATAATTTAATACAGTTGTATGCAAATTTTAATGTACAACAGAGTCAAAGGAATGGCCTGTTAAAACAGAGATTATGGGGCCTGTTCCAAGAATTTCCAATTCAGTAGGTCTTAGGCTGTTTCTTAAAAATTTACATTTCTAATAGTACTACAGGGATGGTGATATTAGTGGTTCATGGAGCACATTTTAGAGAATATTTGACTTAAGAGAGTTAATCCACTGGTGGGTGAAAATAGACTGTAATGACATTATAATAAAAATTCCAAATAAATGCCTGTGTTAAAAATTGGTTGTGAAGTTGATAATATCCTCAACCATTCAAAATATGACATGCCTTGGAAGAAATGCAAACAATCTATTCCATAAAACATTTATAGATGGGTTTTCAACCTTCTCTTTACCCATTAATGTTTTTCATTTTACTTTCAATTTTGTAATTCTAACGGAAAGTAGAGAGTGTAATACAATTAACATTATATATTCTTCACCTACATAATTTGTTAATTCTTAACATTTTACTTTTGTTCGCAGTTGTTAACCCTTGCTTGCTTTTTCCTTCTTTTTTTTTTTTTTTCCTCTCTCATACTCTCTTCCTTCACACACACACAGGCACACATGCACCACCATACAGAATACATAGCTAGCTATACATTTTATAGGTGAATAGAAAATCAGAATTCAGGCGTTAAGTTTCTAAGATAATGGAGTGCGTGGGTGGCTCAGTTGGTTAAGCATCTGACTTCATCCTGGGTCATGATCTCTGGGTTCGTGAGTTAAAGCCCAGCATTGGGCTCTTTGCTGTCAGCACAGAGCCTGCTTCAGATCCTTGGTCTCCCCCTCCTCTCTGTCCCTCCTCTGTTCTCTCTCTCTGTCAAAAATAATTTTTTTTTAAAGTTACTCGTCCTTGAATACATCAATGCTCTTTTCCTCAAAGAATTTTCCCCTACATGAACACAAAACTACTATGGCATCTGAAAAATCTAATATTGACACACCACTACGTAGTATGTAATATTCGCAATACATTTTCAAATTTCCCCAAGAGTCTCACTCACTTTTTGAAAATACCAAATTAGATTTATGGAAATGTAAAATTATTGTTTCCATAGAGAGAACCACTCTAAAGGTAAAAAGACACAGAATAATTTATGAATGGAGACTTTTTTCTGAATTTGTTATAATTCAATAAATTTCAAACTATTTCATCTATATTGCCCATTTACATTTACTCTCTTAAGCTCATTAATGCTACATCTAAATAGGGAGAGATTATGTTATGAATGTTTCTTTTAATTATTTCTTGTAATTGAAAGAAGAATGTGACAAAACATGATATTCATTAGAATAAAATGGTGAAAACAGTGGCAAGATCAAATTTCTCACAAATATATTTTTGCTTTTCACAATATTACAATAACTTTAATTAAGAGGCATTTTATTCCAAAACTCTATTATAAAAAGGTAGTTCAAAAAAATTGCTAGTCTAGGTTAACATAATGATAAATAAGAAGAATTTAAATATTTCATTTGTGATCTATTCATATATTGTTTATAAGGGGACAGTGAAAAGCACTGACTTTTCTTTGGACACTTCGGACTGCTGAATTTAAATGCCAGCTAAAATCATAAACCTTTTTTCTTGAGTAGGTTACTCCTTTTGCAAAGCATGAGTGATTCACCAATAGTTCCAATTCATAGCTTCACACCTGTTCATATTTTATGGAGAGTTGATCAAAGATTAATCAAATTTTAACAGCTGTCATGTTATTGATGAATGGTATGGGGCAGTACAGCAATGCATATGAAGTACCAGAAGGAAATATTAGCTGTACACATTACCTGTAAAAAGTGAAAACAAACAAAAAAATTACAGAAAGACTCTTCTACTTTGAAGTCATCATTTGAGTTTTGATATGTAATAAAGTCATATTCATCTAAAAGAATCCATTAGTAATTAATCTTCTTGGGGAGCCTGGGTAGATCAGTCTGTTGAGCATCCGATGTCGGCTCAGATCATGATCTCACTGTTTGAGAGTTGGAACCCCTGCGTCAGGCTCCGTGCTGACAGCTCAGAGCCTGGAGCCTGCTTCCGATTCTGTGTCTCCCTCTATTCCCCTCTCCCACTCACTTGCGTGCACACATTCTCTCTGTCTCTCAAAAATAAACATTTAAAAAATTTAAAAAAAAGAAATTAACTTTCTCTAGGAAGCCACTATATTTGGCCTTGTGATTATAAAATAATTAACTATATATGTACATTTGAACTTTCTTCATCTTCACCAACTAATACAACAGATAACACATTAAATAAGGAGCAAATATAAGATTCCGGTTCTTATCTATGAGGTTCGACATTGGCCATACTTAGCAAAATGTATAAAATGAAAGTCTTCTCAAAAATTGCTTTTGTTTTGACATATACTGTTATTTTTCATGAAAGTATAGAATATTAACATGACCTAGGTTTATATTTTCATAAATTAAAGAAATATATTAAGTTTTTAGTTTTAATTTAAGAAACAATAAATATTATAACCCACATAAATAAAAGGTTCAAGGGATAATCAATAATTTGAGAGAGTTTCAAGTATGTTTGAGAACAAAATGAGACTCGATCGTCTACTGATGAATTCTCTTAGTTTTGGTTACTCTAAATTATTATTTTACTTTCACTGTTGTTAAGATATATTTCCCACAATCATGGCATTACTCTTTTTTCTAATTAATTTGTATATATTGAAAAGTAAGGTATCATATTAACTTCTACTCATTGATGGAAATATATTTTTTTCTAAATAATATTAATTTTTTTCTCTTTTGTTTCTCAGAAAATATTTAAGATTTGCCTAAGTATGGATTTATTTCTATTTATATTGATTTGGGTTTAATAGTCTTGAACATTTTTCACCTAGGACACTTTCAAATGTATTACGTGTGTGTTGGTATGTAATATTTATATATAAATGTAAATAAATTTAATATATAGTATAGTATGTGCATTTATGTGTATATATGTATGTTACCTGCCTGTTTATTTTGAAATTTTGAATTTTTCTATATTCAATTTTTCTTGTCCATCTTAATTTTCTACTTAAAAATCATTTCATTTATTTCCTTCTTTTTTTGGAAGTTATACATACATTCTCAATCTTCTCTTTTAGCAACTAATATAAATATTACAACATACGTAGTGTATCATTAGTTTTACATCATATCGTAATATAAAATTAATTGATCCTTTTTCCACATCCCCAAAAATTCTTGGAATTTACAACTTCATTTGCTCCCTCCTTTTGTATGTCATCCAAAAGTAATTCTTAGATCTCAGTCCTCTAGATAGGAACAACTTTTCTTCTTCCTGAAGCATATCCCTTAAAATTTGTTGTGAATTGGCTGATAAAGTCTTAACACGGTTTGTCTTAAAATGTCTTTATTAAATTTCATTTTGGAAAGACCTTTTATTTGCTTTAGAACTTTAGTTTGACATTTAATTTTTTTCAATGTATCACTTTATTGTTGCTCATCTTATTCTTGTTGCTTACTTTGTTGATTCATCATGATTATTCAATCTACCTAAAATTATTTTGATGTCATTTGCCTTTTTTTCTCAAGTTGTGTTTAAGACTTTCTTTTCATTAATTTCTGCATTTATCCTACGGTGTATCTGAACTACATGCTATACTATATGTTTTATTATTTATTTATTTATTTATTTATTTATTTATTTATTTATTTATTTATGTTGGAGTATAGTTGACACACAATGTTATATTAGTTTGAGGTGCAGAACATAGTGATTCTACAATACTATGAATTACTCAATGCTCACCACAATAAGTATAATCACCATCTGTCATGATACAACATTCTTACAATATTAGTGACTATATTCCCGATGGTTTACTTTTCATCTCAATAGCTTATTTGTTTTATAACTGGAAGTTTGGTCTTCTTGATCTCTTGAACTATTTTGCTTTTCCCTCCTCTTCCCCCTTTCTAGTAACCACCAGTTTGTTATCTGTATTTATGAGTCTGATTCTATTTTTGTTTGTTTTCCTAAATATCACATATAAGTGAAATCATATGTTTTTTGCCTTTCTCTGACTTATTTCACTTAGCTGTATCTTTTTATTTATCTCACTTGACATTCCTTGGACAACTTCAATATGTGGACCGCTGATTATAATTAACTAGAAAATGTCATCAACTATTATTTATTAAAATATACTGTAGTTTTTACCCTTTTTTATTTTCCCTTTTATTCTGAAATTCTAGTTAGATAAATATAATATTGGTACGGCTTATTTATTTTCCTTGTCCCAACTTGTCTTTAATTTTGCCTCACTCTTCTTCTCAGACTTTTTACAAGTTACTTACTTCTGCCAGTCTTCCAACTGCAAGTTGATCTCTTTTGCCTTTTTTTTTTTCTGATAGAGAGATTGAGAGCTCAAAGGGGGAGAGGCAGAGAGAGAAGGCGAGAGAGAAAATCCCAAGCAGGCTCAGTGCTCTCAGCACAGAGCCCCATTAAGGGCTCAATCCCACAAATGCAAGAGCACAACCTGAGCTGAAATCAAGAGTCAGATGTTCAACCAAATAAGACACCCAGGTGCACCTATTTTGCCTTTTCTAATGCACTTTTCTTCTTTTTTTTTAAATATGAAATTTATTGTCAAATTGGTTTCCATGCAACACCCAGTGCTCATCTCAACAAGTGAACTCCTCAATGCCTATCACCCACCCCCCATCAACCCTCAGTTTATTCTCAGGTTTTAAGAGTCTCTTATGGTTTGGGTCTCTCCCTCTCCAACTTTTTTTTCCCCCATGGTCTTTTGTTAAGTTTCTCAGGATCCACATAAGAGTGAACTTCTGTATTCATCCTCTAAGTTTTAGCAATTATTGTATTTTGCATTCAATAGGCTTTATTTGATTACTTGTTTAATGTGTTAGAATTTTATATTGTTTCTTTCAGACATTTTCTGATTTGCCATTGATTTTTATAAACACAGTAGAATAAGAACATTTGTTTTATAACCAATGTGTGGTATTTCTTTTTTTTTTTTAAGTTTATTTAAATTCCAGTTAGTGTATTAGTTTCAGTAGTAGAATTTTGTGATTCATCACTTGCATGCAACAGACTGTGATATTTCTGATCTTACTCTTTGTTAGTCTGTTTCTGATACCCACTTTATTTGTTATTTCTTGCTCATGATACATTCTTTTGTATATATTTGATTATTTTGTTTCATTTTTAAATTGAGTTAATCACTTTATTTTGACAATTATTTGTGGAAATAATTTATGGGTCAAAAACTAAAGTGATTTCCCCAGGTTATTCTAGTATTATGTTGCTTGGCACTTTAGTATCCTACCAATCTCAGACTTCTCCGAACTATACTTATAACTTGAGATATTAAAATTGTTTTAACCACAGAATTAATGTAGGATATAGAGGGAATTCTGTGTAACAAGACATAGTTTTGTTTTCACTGTTTACCTAACAGTTTTAGATGTTCTGAATGGAAAGTTTTATCAGAATGCTATAGCTCACCTGGCCTATATAATTTTTTATGCACCCTTTTCAATCCTGGTAACTATTCATGATAAATTGAAGATTTTAACATCTGGAGGTTAAGTCATTATATTCACTCCAAGACCTGCCATCATCCTGAGAGATGGTAATTGTCATATAAATTAGCTGGTCAGCAAGCTGTCCTCTCAGGGCCATGACTTTTCCTATTTCCATCTTATTCGTCCATGACTAGATCATTGATCTTATTTTTATCTAGAATTTTTCTCTAATCTATTGTTGCATCTCCATTTACAAATACAAATATTGTTCATTTTAATTTAATTAAGTAATAAAGAGCCTGTTTTTTGGCAATGCATACTAGTTTTAAAAGTTATATATTTTTATAGAATGAGTGTTCTCTATGATGTCTAGATTTATAGGGAATTACATATTTTTTATACATATTTTTTGGTACAGCATACCAAAAACGTAGGTAGATAAAACATAAGTTTGAAACATCTTCTTATATTAACATACATTTTGATAAATAATGTTGTTTTCAGGAATGATATTTTGGTATAATGATTTGCTTCTTAAAACATGAGACAAAACTGTGATTTGAGAATAACTGCTGAATGCTATATAAAGTGAAACTATAATTACTTCTGTGGTAACAGGACCATTAATTTTTGACATGATAAAAGAAGGTTATATGAAATGACAAAAGAAAGTGAGAAAAAATATTTGGATACCTTGAAATTAACAACATTATGTTTCTCTTTTAAATTATTAAAACCTCTATTAAAATTAAAAGACATGTTGAGTTTGGGGAACATTTTCATTTACTTAGATATCATTCCATAAATACATGATATATAAACTATGTAAAGTTTTTGTGAAATTCACAAAAATTTAGTTTTATATGCAGAAACATTTAAATTTACCAAAACATTAGGACTAGATTTCCTGTATCCCAGAAATTCTAATCATCTTCACCCAAATACACAATTCTAAAAATAATAGTATAGCACATATATGGCTTTCAGCTGCTGCTTATTTACATTCTCACCTGATAACATCCCCCCTTTTGTGCCTCAGTCATAATAGCCTGTAACACAAGCCATTTCTAGTCTGAGTGAATTTACACTGTATACTCTGATAAAAATCTCCTCTAGATTCTTCTTTAGGATTGCGTTTTTACATGTTTTAAAAATTTATTGAAATCTGACTTCCTTTGATATGGTTTCACTGTCTACCTCATCTAAATTACCTGCTGCCACTAAGTCATCATAGCATATTAACCACAATCATAAAATGTTTGTGGGTTTGTACACATATAGTAGTCCTCCCTTATCTGTGGTTTCCCTTTCTAGGGTTCCGTGACCCACAGTTAACCATGGTGTGGAAGCAGTGATCTTCCTTCTGACACACAGGCAGAAGGTCAATAGTAACCTAATGCCATGTCACAATGCCTGTGTCATTCACTGCCTTTCACCCCACATAGGCATTTTATCATTTCACATCATCACAAGAAAAATGAGTTTAATACAATAGGATATTTTGAGAGAGACCACATTCACATAACTTTTATTACAGTATATTGTTATAATTGTTTTATTTTACCATTAGTTATCTTTGTTAATATCTTACTGTACCTAATTTATAAATTAAACTTTATCATAGGTATGTATATATAGAAAAAAAACATGGTATATTTACGGTTCAATATTATCTCTGGTTTCAGGCATCCACTGAGAGTCTTGGAACATATCCCCTATAGATAAGAGGTGACTACTGTATATCTATGTAAGTATGATCAGTTCTCTTTGTGCAATGTATCTTTATACTGTATAAAATGCTTTCATTCTTAGAAGAAACACATACATTGTTAGGTGCATAGAAAGAATAAAAAACTATTTTCCATTCATTACATGGAACATTCTCTAGGATAGACTGTATGTTGGGTCACAAAACAAGTCTTAACAAATTTAAGATTGAAGTAATACCCAGGATCTTTTATCACATAATGGAATTAAACTAGAAATCAATAACAAGAAGAAAACTGGAAAATTCATAAACATGTGAAAAGTATACAGTAGACTCCTGAACAACCAACGGGTCAAAGGGGAAATAAAAAAAAAAATATCTTGAAACAAACAAAAATGGGCATACATCATATTGAAATTTACTCGATGTTGAAAAAGCAGTTCTATGAGGGAAGGGTTTTTTTTTTAATTGTATTTAATGATTATTTATTTTTGAGAGAGAGTGAAAACAGCGTGAGCAGGGGAGGGGCAGAGAGAGAGGGAGACACAGAATCTGAAGTAGGCTCCAGGCTCTGAGCTGTCAGCACAGAGTTCATGAACTCATGAACCATGGTATCATGATCTGAGCAGAAGTTGGACACTTAACCAACTAAGCCATGCAGGCGTCCCCAAGAGGGAAGTTTATAGTGATAAATACCTACATTAAGAAAAAAAATCTCAAATAAACAACCTCACTTTATGCCTCAAGAAACTAGAAATAGAAGAATAAACTAAGTCCAAAGTTAGCAGAAGGAAGGAATTAACAAAGATCAGAGCAGAAATAGAGGCTAAAAAGACAATAGAAAATCTCATTAAAAATAAGGGCTATTTTTTAACAAAATTGGCAAACTTTAGCTACACATAAAAAATGGAAGATTCAAATAAATGAAATCATAAATGAATTGGGAAACATTACATTGGGAAACTGATACTGCAGAAATATAAAGGATCATAAGGATATTATGAACAATCCTCTCTCCTAAGCCATAAGTAGTATAGTAAGAAAGTATGGTGATAGCAATATGTACTTGAATTCATTATTTTTAATGGCTTAAAAAGATTTTATGGACCTACTCATTAAAGGTAAAGTATAATTCATCAGTAAGGATCATAAATATTGCCACTTGGAATTATTTGGTGATAGTATTTTATAAATTAGAATATTTGCAGTTTCAAGAAGACTCTATTTCTATCAACTTAGGTGTATAAACACCTTTATAAATATCTAAGTAGTTAGTAACAAGGTTAATAGAGAGACACCATCTACCAAGAGATGGCAAAGTATATGACTAATTTTCTACTACAAAGTCGAAACTTATAGCACATTTTGTATTTCCCAAATGAGTACTCCATTTCTTAGGTATTTAAGACTCACAGTTAATGTTTAATTAGATAAGCAAAGTTGTAAAGTCCCCTCATAGCACCATGAATCCACTAAGATCCCTAGCTCAAGAAGGGACTTTAAAGTAATCCGTTCCCCCTGACTCCAGATAAAGACTATTACAATCTGATGTTATAGAAAAGGAATCACTGAAGCGCTAATAGTAATTTTTTTTTGTCAGGTACAAATAGGGGCAGATCCCAGAAAAAAGAGACATTAATACAGAACGAGCATAGATCATGGTGCATCAGAGTTTTTCTGGGGTGGCTATCCCAGGCCTTCTTCTGTAGGGATCAACTCTGATTTCACGATTTCTGTGAGTGGTCAGGCACCTGAAGACTAAGCAGAATTATCTATAAAAGTGCCTGGATATTGAGGGGATGGGCTATTAATCCCTGAAGTATATCTGTGATGATCAAGGCCTATGTTGGATTTAGGAGACAAATATACTAAAGAAGCTATTTTAAATATGTTTAAATGTTTAAAAAAATTTTAACATTTATTTTTCAGACATAGGGAGACAGAACACAGCAAGATGGTGCACAGAGAGAGAGAGAGGGAGACACAGAATCCGAAGCAGGCTGCAGGCTCTGAGCTGTCAGCACAGAGCCCAATGTGGGGCTCTAACTCATGGCCAGCGAGATCATGACCTGAGCTGAAGTCAGATACTCAACTGACGGAGTCACCCAGGCACCCCTATTTTAAATATGATTAAAGCAGAAAATATAATGTTTTTTTAATTTAAAGTGGAAAACAATGAATGAAAAGAAAGAGAATCCAGAATAGAAGGTAAAAACAATGAAATATGTCAAGATTGAACTAAAAAGTTCAATAATTTAAATGGAAAATTCCTATATGAGTTTAAGAGCAAACTGGAGATTATATTGTTTTTTTTTTAAGTTTATTTATTTTGAGAGACAAAGCATATGAACAGGGAAGGGGCAGAGAGAGGGGGTGGTGATAATCGCAAGCAGGCTCCACACTGACAGCGCAGAGCCCAACATGGGGCTCGAACCCATGAACCGTGAGATTATGACCTGAGCCGAAGTCAAGAGTTAGAAGTTTAACTTATTGAGCCACCAGGTGCCCCAAGGAGAAATTCTTAATGAATGTGAAAACTGAGTAATGGAAATTATTCTAAGCAAAGAACAGTGAAAAAACAAATAAACAAACAAACAAAACTGAAGACAAATGATCAGAGCTGCACTGACCTGTGGGACAGTACTAAACAGTGTAACAACAGAACTCTCTGAAGGAAAGTAGAGGGAGGCTGAGGCAGAAAACACTTAAAGAAAATGGCAAACATTTCACAAGTTTTGTGGGAAAGAACATTAGTGTACAAATTCAAGAGGCCAGCAAATATCAAGATAGATAAATATAAAAGGAAACCATGAATGGACGTTGATTTTTGTCAAGAGATTTTGCTGAGTAATCTGTTTTTCACAGAAATAAAAAGCAAAAATAGTATAATAGTTCTAGTAGATTTTTCCAACGTTTATTTATTTTTGGGACAGAGAGAGACAGAGCATGAACGGGGGAGGGTCAGAGAGAGAGGGAGACACAGAATCGGAAACAGGCTCCAGGCTCTGAGCCATCAGCCCAGAGCCCGACACGGGGCTTGAACTCACGGACCGCGAGATCGTGACCTGGCTGAAGTCGGACGCTTAACCGACTGCGCCACCCAGGCGCCCCTAGTTCTAGTAGATTTAAAAAAATCACTGAACAGAATTCAACACTCATTTGAAGAAAAAAATAAAACACACTTACCAAATTAGAATGAGAAATATTTTACTCGATGTGATATTGGCCTTTTACCAAATATATATGTAAATATAAGTAAACCTATTGTTATATACACATTGATATCATATTATGATGAATGATATGAATGAATTATTGATGTCTTTCCCCTAAGAATGGCTAGGTCTCAGGGATATACCACATGCCACAACTCCTTAGGGATCAATATCAGATCGCATTTGGAGGCTATGGAAAGTACTATAATTTACAATGCATGTTTTACCAACAATGCCACATGCTTATTTAGCCTGGAAACTGTTTTGTCTCACATAAAACATGAGTAATTTTGACAAATATTCTCTAGTCTAACTGATTTCTCACTGCTTACTTAGTAAGGAAATGTAGAGACTTAAATCCAAGCCTAGTATATAGTCATTTTTGATCACTCTAGGTAGGTACAGTCAGTGTTATAATTCTCAGTATAGTTTATACATCCATTTATTTTCAAAAAGTTTATCCTTTGTATTCATAATTTTTTGAGTCAAGTAAGTTCTCCAAAAAACAACACTATGTAGATGTCTACACCAGGCCACAGATGAATGATGGTAGTGCTTATTAAATAAGATATCTGACACACACACAATAAGTAAAGAAAGGTAACTAGTAGTCTTTATAGACCTATTTTTTCAACCAAACCAAATTGTATTTAAATTTATATATTACAGTTTCCTGTCTGTTATACTCCCATTGATCTTTACAACAATACCAAGTTAAAACATGGTCATTATTATGATAAACATGGCAAGTATGTACATAGACAGTACAATATAGGTTTGGTTTATGTCCTTCAAATGGTCAAGTATAAATCCCTGGGTGATAAAGTGCAAAATACTTAAGGTTATAGTGTAAGGTTAGAAGATAATTGGTATCAATCCAGAAATAACTATAGCTACTGCTCTTCTCATGATGCAACTTCTATGAGAAGTTGATTGTTTTATTTTTGAAAGCATGAAGGATCCAATCCAAAGGAATTCTCTGAAATAATAATTAACTGAAAGAGTAATTCAAGCAGGATAAATATCCAAAAGTTACTCAAGAGTTAAGTGTTTGGAAGAATGGTAGCCAGAGCTTTGCTCACTGAGAATTTCCAAGTACAAGCAAATGTGGACTGTCCCCTGAGGAAATCTAAGAGTTCTGTAGAGAACAGCAACACATGTTTGTCAGTTTCTGGACTACATTTCAATAAGCAAAATGCAACAGTTTAAATGACTGAAGAGAAATTTGATTATATTAAGATAGGACTATTTCATTACAAAGAAAAAAATGTAGTCTCAGAAAATATCTAGAATTCTGAATAGCTCTTTACTGTTTTTGTTGGTGTTTGTTGCTGTTTGTATTTTATTTTTATCTCAAAAATCTTAGGAAATTGGAAAAAGGAAGAATTTTATTTTTTATTTTTATTTTTTAAGGATTTTATTTTTAAATAATCCCTACATCCAATGTGGGACTCAAACTCACAACCCTGAGATCAAGAGTCGCACGCTTTACGGACTGCAGCCAGGTGCCCCCAAAGGAAGAATTTTAATCAAAAGATATTTTCTTCTGAATATTTTACAGAATTCAATTAAGTTCACCATCTGAATTTACTGTTGCATTTAGTGTAAAATTTTCTACATCCTTTAATTATACACATATATATATATATTTATAAATGGCACTACAAGTTTAATTATATATAGTATGTACATGCAAATTGAGTATGTCGTAAGATCCCTGCATACAATAAGACTCTGATCATTTCATTGTTTCATTGATTTTATTTCTACCAAACCTTAGGGGCATGTTCACGTTTAATAGCTTGTTGTACTGCAAGATGACTGAAGAGCAGCTTGCCCTTCTTGTGTAAAACGTTAGAGGCGTTTTAGCGGCTAAAATCACTTAACAGCAACTTCTAAACTTTGATTTATTCACTGCCAAAATCATTCAGTTAAGACTTCATTCATCTTGTTTGGCTAGTCCAATTTCTTTGGATAAAAATGAAAGTAGTTCTCTGAAATTTCCTTTGAAATTATAAATATGCAGCAAGGTCATTTCTCTTGGGCAGGTTTTGTTATGAATAAAAGCTTAGCTGATGGCAGACTGTATTTCCAAGACACTTGGGTGACCAAAACCACTATCATAGTTGGCTATCACCTTAATACATTAGGGCATTCATTTAGAAGAGCAGATAAGCAGTCATAATGGCTTCACTGTATGTCTCAAAGGAAGTAGGAAAGAGGAAATAAATTCATTTATGGTTTAGTTGGAGTTCTAATACACAAGTTAATTATTTGTTTTAACTCATAATATCCAAACTCAAGCTATTATGAAGTGGCCTGTTAGTTGCTTTATGACTTTGAATAAAATATTAGGTTCATAAATTTATTTTCATTTACTTATGGTCCCTATCCTGTACTTTCATAACATAGGCTAAGCCATTTATCAACTTTAAAATATTTCAGTGGGGGGGCGCCTGGGTGGCGCAGTCAGTTAAGCGTCGGACTTCAGCCAGGTCACGATCTCGCGGTCCGTGAGTTCGAGCCCCGCGTCAGGCTCTGGGCTGATGGCTCAGAGCCTGGAGCCTGTTTCCGATTCTGTGTCTCCCTCTCTCTCTGCCCCTCCCCCATTCATGCTCTGTCTCTCTCTGTCCCAAAAATAAATAAACGTTGAAAAAAATAAAAAAATAAAAAAATAAAAAATAAAATATTTCAGTGGGAATTTTCTTGATTGAGAATATTTGGTGACCATATTTCTTTTGTTGACCACTGTTTTCTGATGACTACTAGCATAGTGTCTGGCATATAGAAGGAACACATTATAAATTCTTCAATCGAATTAATGGCTAAAGAGTACACTCACTTTGGAAGCAAAGAAAAAGAAGAGCAAGAACAAGAAAAAGAAGACAATAAAAGAAAGGGAGGAGGAGGGAAAGGAAGACAAGGAGGGAGAAGGAAAAGGACGAGGGGAGAAAGGAAGAGTAGTAATAATTCCATATCACTACTAAGTAAATTTCCATTCCTTCATACTGCCTATTTTCTGATAGAAAAAAAAGCCTATATTTTGCCATGTGTATTTAATAAAATAAAAGATAAACTTATTTTTTCTATCAGTAATTCCTCAAAAAAAGTGCAGCAAAATGTTTTAATTTCCTTCCACTATTGCTTGTCCATTTTATTTGGGGCAGACTCTCCTTAAAACGTTACTAGAAAAAATGATGCTTTTGTTCCTAGCAGTTACTTTGATATTACTGGAATATTCTGACATTGAAATAGTTCTGTCAATAGGGAGATAAAAGTTGTAAGATATCAAAGTGATCTGGAATAGCCTATACCCCACTCTGTAAAATAATCGCTTTTGTGTTTTCAATAAAGATAATTTCATTTGTTTTCTAGGTGGGATAAAATTTAGTAAACATCATTTATGTGAAGTTATTTCCTAGAGATTTAATATTCCTAGCAGTGTTTTCCTTACTTTAATTTGCCATTGGGTCTACATAGTTTAAGCATATACTCTGGTAAATCAAATGTTTGAAATACAATGAATTCCATGAAACCAGAAATAAGATTGTATATTTTTAGATTTCAATGACTAATTACCTATAGTGTTAATTTAGATGTAGGACATTAAAAGTTTCTGATGTAAGTGCTTGATAAATATATGTTGATTTTATGTAGAATGATGTACATAGCATTGAAAATCACTAATATAAGGCACGCATATTTTTCTTGGATAGTGAAAAAAATCACCACAGACAAAAATATTAACACAAGGATAATGAGATGGTCCTATCATTACACTACTTTAATAAGTGCTTGATGCAAACTATTTTGCACTTTTTCTTCCCTTGGTTTCCTATTTTCTCTCTTTTCAAACTATTGTCGTGATATATAAAAAGTTTTTTTGCTTTATTTGTAGAAAACAACTAGAAACTTTATATGGCAACGTGTACTATTTCAAAGTAATTATGAGGGAAGCTCACACTAGAAAGTGTAGAGATAAACAAAATACAACCCTGATTTTGAAGAATGGAGAATCGTGGAAAAATCATAGATTAAAAACAGAGAATATGAGCATGTTAATGATAATATGCTACCAACTACATCCAGCAAACAGACTACTTGCACTCCTTAGCGTGTCAGTTTTGATAAAAAGATTTTTTACAGATTCAAAGACAAACTTCATCGAGCATGAAATTTTAAAAAGAATTTTAACTCTGTCTGAAATCTTTTATCAAAGAGTGAATTGAAAGCTTAAAAAATTATGACAGTTTAATTTGTATACTAGACTATCAACTGCTTAGCATTAATTCAATGGCGTTCTTTGAACCTTCTGAATATTACATGACTATTGTTTCCAATACCAAGTGGTCACATTCTGATATGACTTGCAACTATCCTATCTATAATATACCACCCTTTTATATCACTTTTTGTCAGCTTAGTTTTCTTGCTGCCGTCGCTTTTACCTTTGTACTAGCTTCCTGCTTCTTTACCTTTATTTTAATTTTCGTTGAAATAAACAAGTAGATTTACAAATCTTACAATTTTTTTCTGGACCAAAAGTGTGGGGTGAATTGTTCTATTGCTAAAGCTTTATTTTTTACTTGTGTGAATAGAGATGCAATAATAGAAATTGTTGTACAGGAACAACTTCAACCACAAGAGTGTTTTTAGCATTAACAGACAAGTATCTGTTCACAAAAGGGGCATTATGGGAAAAAACAAACACACAATACAAAACTCTCAAATTATAAGAAGAGCTGAAGGGACATGAAAGGGGTGGGGGGGGGATCCCAGTGATAGAGGCAAGCATACAACTAACATTTTTACAGGTGATTTTGGAGGAAGAAATCTCAGTAGAAATCTATTGATGGTGGCAACATACAAAGTGAAGTTTGAGCCAGATTACAGGTAGGGCATAAACCTAAGTGTTCTAATTTAATGTATATAATCCCAGCACAGATGGCGGGGCTGGAAAACACCACAGGACAGGCAAAAGAAGTCAACTACATTTGGACAAACCAAATGTGGAATTTTATAGTAGAATCCTGACTTGAACAAAACAGAGTCTAGTCTCAAATTCTCAAAAGCTAAGAATTCTGTTTGTTTCTCAGCATGAGGTGGAAGAGGCAATTTTTAATGCGACCCTCCTTTCTATCTCTGAACCCATTTCAAGCTTGTTTAGAAAAATATGCTTACATTAGCACTCATTTTAAAGGAGCAGATTTATCAATCTCAGCAAAAATAGTGTTTTCTTTTAATAAAGGCACTGTTAAAAACTCCTTTAGGGGCGCCTGGGTGGCGCAGTCGGTTAAGTGTCCGACTTCAGCCAGGTCACGATCTCGCGGTCCGTGAGTTCGAGCCCCGCGTCGGGCTCTGGGCTGATGGCTCAGAGCCTGGAGCCTGTTTCCGATTCTGTGTCTCCCTCTCTCTCTGCCCCTCCCCCGTTCATGCTCTGTCTCTCTCTGTCCCCAAAATAAATAAACGTTGAAAAAAAAAAATTTAGAAAAACTCCTTTAGATTTTGTTATAGGAAGATAACAGGGCAGATTTTGAGAACTACGCAGCATTTAAGGTAAAGATTATGGGACCCAATAAAAATAAAACCATAAATACATTTTCTCTATAAAATATTATTTTAATGAATGACATTTCTTCCTAAATAGCTTACATATTGCTTTTTCCCCATCTTTAAGCAATAAAAGTTACTAGGTGTCTAATTAACCAATTAATAAATATCCAATATTAACAATTAAGCTAATATAACAAGTAAATTAGTATGTCCCTTTATCAGTAAGCCAAGACCCAAACAAAAGAAGTCACACAGATCCTGTGTACTTCTATAATGTAATATAAATATAGAGTCTCTCTCTATAAATGAACTATATAGACTTATATAGAACACACAGATCCTGTGTATTTCTATAATATAAACGAATGTGAGTTTTGAAAATCTACATTTCAGATGTCCACAATGTGAGGATAGGATCAGTAGTAAACATAATTTCAACAAGGATGACTGTCAGGGAACTTAAGAGAGATGTATGGTGAGACAGCAGACAATTTGATGGAGTGAACATCTAGCTCTATTCTTTCTTATGTAATGTAGATTCTTCTTGCATTGAATATTAACATTTATATTAAAGTATTTTTTTACAGTTTCAGGATATTAAATATAATATTCAAGTGTTTAAATGGTAAGCATCTTTTTTTTCTAAAAAAGGAGAATCTTTTATATTATTTCTATGTCTGACAAAGATAAAGTTTGTTATCAGATGTATCCTCTGCATTTGTAGAGATATTAGAAAAAAAAAAGTATGTAAAATGTCCTAAGGCATATTAAAAATAAAACATATTAACTACCTTATGTGACAACAACCAAAGTCTATCATTTTTCACTTCTCTGTAGGTAGCATACCTATATATAAAGCAAGATAAGCTATGAGGTTATAAACTGCAAGCCATAAAAGTCATAAGATAATCCAATGTTATTTCTGACAGGCTAAAAGCCTCAGTCACTTATATAGTAAATATTTGTCATTGGTGATATCAAACTTAAACTTACAGCATCAGGAAATGGAATTTAAGAATCCCTACACTGTTACAACAACTAAATTTATTCATTATATAAACTGTACAAAACATAAAGTACTAATGAAAACATTTCTACAGATTGTTTTTTTTCATAAATTGGATATGCTAATAAATAATTGTATGTTTGTTACTCCAGCTCAAAAACAGTACCTCATCTCCTTGAGGCACTGTTATATAGTAATTAAATTCTTCCAAGTACTTCCCCCAAATATACTAAAATCAACTGTTATTTATATACATGCTAATTAATCATAAATGCTAATCACACTTTTACTAAATTTACTAAATTTACTAAATTTTACCAAATAAAAGCAAGTGAATTTCATGTTCTGAAATGTTCTCCGTAATGTATTTCTTAACTATTGAAGTATAAACCTTTAATAAGTTTTTAGAAGAGTTTTAAATTGACAGCAAAATTGAGCATAAGGTACAGAGATTTCTCATATAACCCTTGCCCCCACACATGCATTGCCTCCCCATTATATACATCCCGAATAGTATCTTTTTTGATTGATGAACCTATATTGATACATCATTATCATTCAAAGCTCATAGTTTACATTACGGTTCACTCTTAGTTTTGTACATTCTTAGACTTTGACAAATGTATAATGACATGTATCCACCATTACAGTATATGAATACTTTCACTGTTCTAAAAATCCTTTGTGCTATATCCAATTATCCCTTCCCCCCATCAAACTTGGCAATCACTGATACTTTTACTGTCTTCATAGTTTTGCCTTTTCTAGAATGTAATATAGTTGGAATCCTATAGTATGTAGCCTGTCTGATTGTCTTCGTTCACTTAAGAATATGTATATAAGTTTCCCTCATGGCTTTTGATGGCTTTATTTATTTGGCTTTATTTACCATTTCTTTTTACCACTAAATAATATTTAATTGGTTATATGCACCAGTTTATTTATCTATTATCGAAGGACATTTTGGCTGCTTCCAACATTGGAAGCAACATCACAAGATACAAAAATCAATGTACAGAAATCTATTGCATTTCTATAAACCAAGCAGAAAGAGAAATCAAGGAATTTATCCCATTTACAGTTGCACCAACCCATAAGATACCTAGGAATTAACCTAACCAAAGAGACAAAAGATATATACTCTGAAAACTATAGAACATCTTTGAAAGAAAATTAAGAGGACACCAAGAAATGCAAAAGCATTCCATGCTTATAGATTGGAAGAACAAATATTGATAAAATTGTTAACTGCTGAAAGTAATCCACACACTTAATGTAATCCCTATCAAAATACCACCAGCATTTTTTCACATAGCTATAACAAACAATCCTAAATTTGTATGGAATCACAAAAGACCTTGAATAGCCAAAGCAATCTTGAAAAAGAAAAGCAAAGCTAGAGGCATCACAATTCCAGACTTCAAGCTATATTACAAAGCTGTGGCTATCAAAACAAGATGTTGTGAACACAAAAACAGACATATAGATCAATGGAACAGATTATAATACCCAGAAATGGACCCCAACTATATGGCCAACTAAACTTTAACAAAACAGGAAAGCATAACCAATAGAAAAAAGTCTCTTAAACAAATGGTGTTGGGAAAACTGGACAGCAACATACAGAAGAATGAAACTGGACCACTTTCTTATAGGATATACAAAAATAAATTCAAAATGGATGAAATACCTCAATGTGAGACAGAAGAGAAGATTGTAGAGAAAAACAAAATTGTAGAGAAGAACACAGTCAGCAACTGTGACTTTGGCCACAGCAACTTCTTGCCATGTCTCCGGAGGCAAAAGAAACAAAAGCAAAATGGAACTACTGGGAATTCATCAAGTTACAAAGCTTCTGCACAGTGAAGGAAACAATCAACAAACTAAAAGATATCCTTTGGAGTGGGATAAAATATTTGCAAATGACATATCCCATAAAGGGTTAGTATCCAAAATCTATAAAGAACTTATCAAACTCAACACCCAAAAAAACAAAAAATCCAGTTAAAAAATGGGCAGAAGATATGAATAGACATTTTTCCAAAGAAAACATACAGATGGATAACAGACACATGAAAATAATGCTCAACATCACTCATTATCAGGGAAATACAAATCAAAACTACAATGAAATATCACCTCACATCAGTCAGATGATACTAAGAAATAGAAAAACATTCCATGCTATGGATTGGAAGAACTAATATTGTATTTGTGTGTGTGTGTGTGTGTGTGTGTGTGTGCATGTGTGTATATATATATATATATATATATGTATAACTCAGCCATATAAAAGAATGAAATCTTGTCATTTGCAACAACTTGAATTGTGCTAGCATGTATTATGCACAGTGAAATAAGTAGTCAGAGAAAGAAAAATTCCATATGATTTCAGTCATATGTGGAAATTAAGAAACAGAACAGATGTCCATAGGGGAAAGGAAAAAAGAAAAGAGGGAGGCAAATCATAAAAGAGACTTCTTTTAACTATAGAGAACAAACTGAGGGTTGCTGGAGTAGAGATTGGTGGGGGGATCGGTTAAATGGGTGATTGGGACTACGGAGGTTACTTATTGTGATGAGCACTGGGTATTATATATAAGTGATGAATCACTAAATTTTGCTCCTGAAACTAGTATTACACTATATGTTACCTAACTGGAATTTACATTAAAACATGAAATTAAAAAAAGAAAGTACTGTAATATAACATTAATGTATGTAATTTAATGACATTATTTAGGAGGAAGGGGAGGATAATGGTTTTACTATTGATGTTATCTTTCCCAAGAACATAGTCATGAATATGTTCATATTCATGTCTTCTCCTACATGTAAATTTCCAATTCTTTACCAAAGTCATCATTCATTCAAATATAATATTCCAGTCTTAATCACCATCTTTTCCCCATAATTACTTCCTGCTCCAGAGAATGTTTCAGAGAGCATTCTGTGGTGGGTTCTCATAGTATGTTTTTGTAGAATAGGCATTGTAACTTTGCCTCTAGAAGGAAATTTGAGCTTCCAAAGGGGTAGATAAGGAATTTGTTCAAAGTCATTATCACTGGTAGGATTCATATCAAGTTTTGTCTTAAAAAAAACACACTGATTTTCTATTATTATTATTATATGCTTGTGTTTTCTGCCTCCACATTTTTGACCTTGGGACATATTCAGTCTCTCATTCTCTCATTCTCTCTCTCTCTCTCTCTCCACCTCCCTCGATCCTTCCCTTCCTCCCTCTCTCTTATTTCTTCTGCCTTTCTACATCTTACCTATCTTCAACAATATAATTTATTTCTATACAGTCTCTTTTAATTCTTTTTTAGGTATAAACTCCCAATTCCTCCAGTGGTGCAAACCTTTCCTTATTTATTGGCATTAGTCATAATTTGGCATTAGCAATATGAATTTGTGCATTTATGATCATTTCCAGGTTAATGTTTCTTGAGACCACAACTGTGTTACCAAACTCTTTAAGAATGTAGAAATTCATTAAATACTAATGAAATTTATTCAATTTTGCTTTTTCTAATTAATAAACAATATGAAGAATTTACTATACTAAATAAATCATTACTTTCAGTGAACATAAAATAAATGTAGTTCCCCTTATCTTTGAGTTTAGTTAAGAAATTATCAAAGTAAAAATAAATTTACAGAAAACAGATGAAAAATTTCTGCATACATATCTTACATAAATAAAAATACATGAAAAGATTTTCCCTTCACTTTATTCCTCTATATTACATCTAATAAATTATTACTCTTCTGATCCAGCATTAACTCTTCCTATTTTGACATAGACATTATTCCTAAATACTAGATCAAGTGCTCAGACATTTACCCCTTTCTCCTATACCCTTATCTTCATGCATTTTATTGAGTCCTTTCACTGAGCATATAAATATGATTGTCTACAATTTTATTTCTACTCTCACTTCACCAATAGCTTTCTTGCTACACAACTATATTTTGTTCTTCAAAAGATGTCTTCACTATCTTCTTATTCAAACCTCTCATTCACACTTCAAGCCAAACAATTTGGATTTTTGACCCACCATTACATTAATAACTTCTCCACAGCAACTGACGAGTTAAGTGCCCAATACTATAAATGCGGACATCTCTGCAGTGTGTAAAAGATACAGCACCCACTTTTAATGAAATTGTACTGTGTTTTTCATTTTGACAACAATTTTCTTGGTTTCCCATCACAACTACTGCTTCTATTGAATCTTGTTCACATATTGCTCTTCAGTATTGTATCTTCAATGTCTCATAAAGGCCCAGATCAATGCAGTTACTGCCTACTCATTAGGCAGTAAAACGTAAGTCAATGTCATCCATGACATATCATCTTTTATATACACTAGTGAACCATTAATCTAAATTTCTTTTATAAGCTCTATCTCCTTCCTGCATGTATGTCTTAATGAATTCTATTGAAGTTTGTGTTACATAAAAAAATTAGTATTTACATGTTTAATTCAGTGATTTTTAATAAATGTATGCACCTATGTATCAATACCTGAAATAAAATATAAAATATATCCACCAAAGGAAAACATTCCCTCATACTATTTGCAGTAAAACCTTCCTCACTCCTATCCCCAGGCTATACTGATATGATTTGTAATATCTTGTTTTGCTTGTTCTAGAACTTCAAATAAATGAAGTAATACATTTTGTACATTTTGATCCAGCATAAGATTTTTGAGTTTAAAGATTTTGTTATGTCAGTATCATTAATTTTTTTCCTGTTTTATTGCTGGTTAGTAATGGATTATATACATATGCCAAGATTTGTTTATACAAAATCTGTTGATAGACAATTGGCTTACTTCCAATGTTTTTGTGGACATATGCTTTCATTTCTCTTGGGTAAATACCTAGGAGTGTAATTTTGTTGGATCAAATGACTTCTTGTGAATTAATTGAGTATTTTTGCCTCTATTAACTTAGGCTATAACTCATCATGTTTGTTTTCTAATGGTTGTTCTAAGATGTACAACACGCTTATGGAGAAAGTCTTTGTAGTATTTTTTTTTATGTAGCCCACATATTTAATGCAGTGCTACAGAGTTGCATTTTTTCTTTTTACCAATTTCAATAATTACAAAAATAAAAAGAGAGACAAGAAAAATAGATAATATAAATATAACAGTGTATTCTATGTACATAAATTAGTGCTTTTCACATATTAAAACATTTAACTTCAATGATATATGATAGATTCCCCTACTATCATTGCCATTAACAGAGAATTTGAGAGATTTGCTCAAGTTCTTACAGCTAGTTAGAGGTGGAAATAGCATTTGAAAGAAGGTAATCTCACTCTAAAGACCTACTTTTCACCACTTTGCATACAGCATCCTTTTTTCCACTATAGTGTGTATCAATATATACTGAAAAGTAAAATGTATAAAAGGAAAGATGGCTTTTATAGGAGAATGACCAAGGGAATTATTTCTCTTTTGTCAATATTTATGTTCAAACAAACTTTTTCTCCCCAGGAATTTCAACTATTTTAAAATACACTAAAATATGTTAATTTTCTAAGTATGTTTTCAAATCAGTATTAGTGAGATCTAATTTTCATTAAAGATACACATATTTTGTCTATAGTTTTATGGTACATATATATATGTATATATATACATATATATATTAATTTTTAGAGTAATATATAACTATTTAATTATATATTACCATATATGTATATGCACATATATATATATATGTATACATATATATATATATATATACACACACACATATAGTCACCACCACCATAGTCAATTCCATCACCCCAGAATATTCCCTTGTGCATTCTTGCAGTTAATCTTCTCAGCTCTCTCAGACAACCACCAATCTGCTACTACTATCACTATTGATTAGATTTGTTTGTTCTAGAGATTCATATAAATGACATCATACAGTATGCACTATTTTTTCTATTTTCATTCTCCCTATTTAAAGTTTGGATACTAATCCATCTTAATACAAATTGATGCTGAGGCCCCCTTTATTGCTGAGAAGAATTCTCTTACATGAATATACCACAATTTGTATATTTCACATGTGGATGGCTATGAAAAATAAAGCAGTTATAGGGGCACCTGGGTGCCTCAGTTGGTTGAGTGCCTGACTCGTGATTTTGGCCCCGCTCATGGTTGTGGGATTGTGCCCTGCACTGAGCCTTCTATCAGGCTCCATGCTGAGCATTGAGCCTGCTTAAGATTCTCTCTCTCTCTCTCTCTCTCTCTCTATCTCTCCCTCCCTCTGCCCTTCTCCCCCACTTGCTTTCTCTCTCTCTGAAAAAATAAAAATAAAGAAAACTAAAAAAAAATAAAGCAGTTATAAATATTTGTATAGAAGTATTTTTCTAGGCATATATTTTAATTATTTGTGTTAATACCTGGGTAAGTAAATGTGTGGTCATAATTACAGCCTGAAATCTATGGTCCCAGAAAACACTGGTAAGTTAAGAAGTTATCCCACACTTTTGTTTTTCAAACTTTCCCCCATCATCCTTTCATGTTCCAGAGAAATGGCTATTCACGAAGGACCACTTTGTCCTTGCATATTCCAAGATAAATATTCCCTTCATTTTTCCTAATGACTCCTATAAGATTCTCAGACGATTTCCTTATTTACCTGCCTCTACAAATCCCAGGCCACTTTCCTTTTCTTTGAGACACTCTTCATTAATTAATGCTGTCCCTATTGTAAATGTTTGAATAAAACCATCTTCCTAATTGTCTGGTACATTTTGTCTTTGAGAATTTGGTAGAACTTAGATGGACTGGATCTCACTTTTAGATTCCTATTTACTCCATCAAGTCAACAAAGCCTCTTGGTCTTGTGCTCCACTCCTGACTGCAGGAGAACACAATGGTGAGCTCCTGACCGGGGGCCAACTGATACTTTTGAGTACTCAAAGACAGAGAAAGGACATGGCAAGAATTTATTTTTATATCTGGTGCTAGCTTATTTTGGTTTCATAGCTCGATCGTTTTGTGATTTCTTCAAATAGATGGTTTATAAAGATCTTGACTCTGTTGGGTGAAAGGCAACAGAGATTCTGATTTGTTTTTCTATTTGTTAATTTTGAGCTCAAATCAAATAAAAATTTGAACTTAATGGGAAGAGAGCAGTTCCTTGATATAAACTATTCAATTCTGTATTTCTGTGAGTATGTTTGACCTTTAGTGGGTATTTTAGAACTGATGCTATGACTTCTCTAGACGAATCCATGTATTTAAGTTTCTGGGAGTATGTAATATTCTCCTATGTCAAGATGGGCTGTTACCAAATTACACTACAAATGTCCCTAAAACAAAACAAAACAAAACAAGAATATTCTGTTTGGTCGAAAGGTAAATTGCCATCTACATAAATTAAGTATTTCTAAAATTCCTATTTATTTATTTATTTATTTATTTATTTATTTATTTATTTCCAAAGGGGCACTTGGCTTGCTCAATCAGTGGAGCATGTTACTCTTGAATTTGGGGTCATGAGATCAAGCCCCATTTTGGGCATAGAATCTAATTTTTTAAAAAGTAAGCAAATAAAACATTTTCCAAAGAAATCTTATGATTGAATATTATATTGATGCAAAACTAGAATTTTGTTTTCTCTGTTAAGAAAAATGCTTCTTGTATTATTACTCTTAATAAAAGGTTATAAAAGATTATACTTTTCTTTCTGTCTAATCTTACTAGATAACAGGTATTGTGTCTTACCATAACAACCTTCCAGTGTTTATGTTGGTTGTATTATGTTCTTATTTACTTAGGAAAACAAAAGTTTCTCACTTAAGGAACAGCTAAAGTTCTATGCAGTCATGTTCTTCCTCTGTTTACTTTTAAAACATTTTTAAAATTTTTTTAACATTTATTCATTTTTTGAAAGACAGAGAGAGAGCACAAGCAAGGGAGGGGCAGAGAGAGGTGGAGACACAGAATCCAAAGCAGTCTCCAGGCTCTGAGCTGTCAGCACAGGGCCCGATGCGGGGCTTGAACTCATGAAACGCAAGATCATGCCCTGAGCCAAAGTTGGATGCTTAACTGACTGAGCCACTCAGGTGCCCCTAAAACATTTTATCGTTACTTTGGACAAATGGGCTGCCAAATACTGTTTCTTAATTATATGTGATTCTATCTTAATCAAGTGTTCAAATCGCTTGACAATTTTTTTTCTATTTTTTAAATTGTTTTTAATGTTTATTTATTTTTGAGAGAGACAGAGAGACAGAGGACAAATGGGGGAAGGGCAGAGAGAGAAGGAAACACAGAATCCTAAGCAGGCTCCAGACCCGGAGCTGTCACCACAAGCCCGATGCAGGGCTCAAACTCATGAACTGTGAGATCATGACCTGAGCTGAAGTAGAACACTTAACCGACTGAGCCACCCAGGCACCCCTACAATTTTTTCTACTTTTATCTTCTGAAAACTTAATCCTAATTTTATCTTTTGAAGTTGTCTTTGGTATTTTCCAGAGGGCCCTGGAAAATTACAGTTTGTTCCTTTACCTTGTAAAAAGAGAGGTAATAAAAATAATTAGGCTTATTTGATATGGTACTATTGATGTATCACATGAGAGGAGTTCTCAAATAAGAAGAGAAATTCACCCTTCTCTGAGTTAAATTTGTATGAGAAACATTATTAGTGTAAATATTTAAGAAATTGATGTTTGGGAAGTTCCAAAAAATCAGCAATGCCCTCATTGTTTATGGTATGTTTCTATATATATGAGAGTATATATCCACTGTGACTGAAATCATACAATAATACAGTGAGATCAGGCAAGTTTAATTTACCTTTTTTAAATGTTAACTTGTCCCTACATCCCTATTTTGAATTTAATACCTTCTCAGTAAGTGGTTTTCATCTGGGGATTCACATCATTCACTTAATGGATTTTATTAATATATAGATGTTGAGTATCTACTTCAGACTCACTTAAAATCTTTAAGTAATTTTCCTTATACATTCTTGGTATCTTCTAAACATGTGTTTGGTATATTCATAATAAAGTAGATCTCAGGATTATTATATATTTTGTCTAAAGATTTTTATGTGATAAATAATAATCTTTCCTTGAGGTTATCTCTAATTAGTTGGGAGGGGTGGAGAATGACTGTAAAGAGTAATTTTGATTTATCAATGAAAAGCTATAACACCCCTTCTGGAACCTGAGCCTGTTCTTTGTCTTTGAACTATTTTGCAGGTCTTCATAAAGTGCAGGTAAGTTATGAATGTACAAATTCTGTCTTGTCTGGTAGAGATTTAATTGACTTCCCCCTCCATTGTGGGGAAACAAACAAACAAACAAACAAAACCAACTTTTGTATCTATCTGTAAGTTCGGCTATATCTTGTCATCTTGCAGAAGTTTTCAATCCTTACTAAATGTTTAATTCATCCAGTTTCTTTCAATATCTGTCTACAATGGTCCAAATTTTCTACAAAAGGAGAAAAGTGTTTCCAATTTTTCTTCTATTCATCTAATTCATCCTCACAGAACACTAAATCCTGACTGCCCAGATCCCTATCAGTACTCTAGGTTGCCTTGCACCTTGCCTACTTCTCTCAGGTTCTGCTGAAGCCCTGCTATTCAAAAGCTGATAAGGTGATGTAAACCCCAAAAGACTCATCACCACAGCAGACCATGCACCGGCTGGATTTCTCCCTACACAAGCCACTGTCTTTTCTCTGGTAAAATGTTCAGATTATGCATCCCTTTATACCAAAAACATAGATAGCATCCCCAAGAGCATTAACATAAACTTCAATAAACTCAATGAGTAGTGCTGATAACTTAATAACTTTCCTCCACTGACCTCTTGAAATCCAATAGAATGATTGCCTCAGGGTTCTACCTCTGGCCTTACTTTTATACAATCTTTTATATTAATATTTCTCTCTTTCGTTTTATCATAGTGGCGACAACACGGAAATTTATTTGAACCTTGTGCTCCTGGAAAGCAACAATGTTTAAGAATTCCCACCTCCCTCTTACACTGAGGGGGAGGACTAACTTGAAAGACCACCTGGCACTCATACCACTTCCATCCCCCCTTGATGATTCTCCTAAGACTCAAGGATGATTCCCTTGTTTACTTGCCTCTCTAAAACCTCAGGCTCCCTTCTTTACTTTGAGACATTGTACATTAATGAACATTATCCCTATTGCAATAACCTGAGTAAAAGCATACCCTTAATTGTCCCATGCATTTTGTCTTTGACATTGATTATACCATTTTACATTACCACTAGCAATGAATAAATTGTTAGTGACAGCTTTGGAGAAGCTGAGCAGCACCTCCAGATGTCTTGTCTCTCCATCCTCCTGCATGAAAACATAACCTCTCATATAAGTAAATGTTGAATCAACAACTAAACACTATATATTTTAAATGATATAAAAGTCATTAGCCAACCCAATTTTTCCTTCTGTTCACATGTCTTGTTTTGATGATGGTCTGAGATTGCCAAGATAAAAAGAGCAATATTTTGCCTTATTTTAATCAAACAATTACATTATTGTATTAAAGCAGAGGATACTCTCTGCTTAGAACTTGGCATTGTTTTCAGTCATAAGTACTATCTCTTAACAGATACTAAAGCAAAATAAATCCTTTACCGGGAAGAATAATGAGGATAATGAGAGGCTTTTGAAGTGTTGTGTGAGGAATTCATTTTTTTTAAAGGAATTACCCATACCCTTATGGTAAAGAGAACTTTTTACGTTTTTATTTTTTTTATTTTTTTAATCTTTATTTATTTTTGAGAGAGAGAGAGAGAGAGTTTTAGAAGGAGAGGGACACCGAGAGAGGAAGGCACAGAATCTGAAGCAGGCTCCAGGCTCTGAGCTGTCAGCACAGAGCCCAACGCGGGCTTGAACTCACAAGCTGTGAGATCATGACCTGAGCCGAAGTCGGAAGCCCAACCGACTGAGCCACCCAGGCATCCCAGAGGAATTCTTAAAGATAGGAGGAACATTTAAATCTTACAAAGGGAAATTTTAAATCAGCTTTGAATGTTTAAAGATCTATCATGATACAGAAGAATTAGCTTTATAGATATTATCTGTAATGAATGGGTCATACCAAAAATCAATTTTGAGCTTTATATCACATATACATTTCTAACTGTCTGCATTCTTCCAAAAAGAAATGGCATCGTCAGGCCAATGAGTCACTTTCCTCTTCCAGATTATGAGTTACTTTCCAATGCAGATATTCAAGCAGTCTGAGTAACTATCAGTCTCAGTTTTTTATTATTTACTGCTATTATTATTAAAATTTTTTGTGACATTTATTTATTTTTGAGAGACACAGTGAGACAAAGTGAGAGCAGAGGAGGGGCAGAGAGAGAGAGGCAGACACAGAATCTGAAGCAGGCTCCAGGCTCTGAACTGTCAACACAGAGCCTGACGCAGGGCTCAAACCCATAAGCTGTGAGATCATGACCTGAGCTGAAGTCGGATGCTTAACCGACTGAGCCACCCAGGCACCTCTATTGCTATTATTATTAAAATATAATACAGAGGTTAGACAAATAGTTCTTGAATATTCCTTAAAAGTTTGTTTGTTTGTTTTTTACTCCTAGATTTTCTTCTAGGAATTTTATAGAGTTTTAACGCTTACATTTAGGTCTATTTTTAGTTAATTTTGGGGATAAATTGGAGTTAATTTTGTATCTTCTGTGAGGAATGGCCAGGTGGATATCCAGTGGTCCCAGAAATATTTGAGGAAAAGAGTATTCCTACCCCAAGAAAGCGGTCTTGAAACTCTGGCCTGCTTTTGTAGTTTATAAGGCAGTAATAAAGAGTTCCCATCAAATATGGGACACTCTCCAATTACATGTTTATGCTGGCAAAGTATATCTGTACAAACTTTTCCTTCTTCAATCTCTGTCATGTAATCAATGTTGTACTTATATGTGAAGAGTTCAGGGCGAGAGGTCACTCAGAAATGGTTGGTGAATAGCTTCACCACTCTACCTTGCATTCCTGTTGTGGAGTCTTTCACGTGTTCCAAATACTGTCGGGTATTCACCACCTGGTCTTGAAAAATGGCTCCAAGACCCCTTTTCCCCTTCAGCGACAATGCCTGCAATCCAGCCCCCAGCTGAAGTTCCTCTTCGTTCCTGCCTCCTGAAGCATTTGTCTGATCTGTGGGGTGTTAGTTGCCTTCTTTCATGCCCTGTAGCCTAGGGTTCCTCTTCCAGCCCCGCAGCGCCTGAGCGCTGACATCCACGAGGTCAGAGGGGCAAAGCTCCTCTCTGAAAGGGTCAGCCTTTCCCGGGACTGGCCCTGTACCTGTACCTCGCCGCGATCACCAAGGGGCAGTAGGACTAGCCTGGCCTCCTTGCGGGATGCTCCCACAGTCGGCAAGTCCCAAAGTCATGAACTTGTAGTTATTTTCACAGAAGGATAAATATTATAAAGAATATATTTGTAATTAAGCACATAAACCATACTCTGTCATTTAAAAATAATAAAATAATATCAGGTATAATTAGAAGTTATTTATAAAGTAAGTTTTTGAAATGCAACCTCAGTCAGTACACTTTATCTGAACTGTTAAGCTAAAAATGATGCATAATTAAAATAGTCACCTTTTCTAAATATTCCTTTTTAAAGTAGTTAATTCGGTTTCTTTCACTGTTAAAAACATTCAAACTAACACTGGATTTAATAACACGTCTTAATTTATCAGACAGCATTTATATTGCACATGATTTCTCAGTAATTAAAATATTTAATTAACCACATGGGAACAAATATCATTTTTACTTAGTGGTAAAGAATGAGATTTTAGTTTTCTTTTTAAGGAGAATTTTTTTTAAGTTTTTTTTTAAGTAATCTCTACACCCCACATGGGGCTCCAATTGACCCTAAGACCATGAGTTGCATCATCTTCTGACTTAGCCATCCAGGTGTTCCTTAAAAAAATTTTTTAGCATTATGATGTTTGAAAGTAGAAATGTGCTTGCTCATTTTGCAGACACATAAACACACACACACACACACACACACACACATTCATAAAATGAATAATCACAATTTTTGTTGATTTTATGTCTGCTCATGGACTACGGATATTCATATTCATAAGCATTTTATTATTCTATTAAGTATTTATTTTGACATTAACTGTTCATGTATTTACTTTTCTCTGTGTAAGTGGTATATTTAAGTAAGCATCTTAGTTCTGGTAAAAACAAAACAAAACACAGACAAAAAAGCCACAAATGCCCTATACAAGATTGATTAGCAATAGTGTTCTCTCATGAACCCTGACATACTAACAAAAAGAGTGTATAAAAAGAGTATTCAAAAAGAGTGTACAAAAAGAGTATTCAAGTGTTTCAAAAAGAGAGCTGAGAGATGAAACCTCAGGATTACTTTGATTAATAAAGTGAGATGCCTCAAACTCATGATTATAATAGTAAACCACATGGGAGGACTACCCTGTGATAAAGACTTAGTATATATAGCAAAGAACATAGACAACTGGAGAGAACTTGGAATTGAAGAAGGATAACAGAGCAGGAGGAAGTGACATCCCTCTGCTATTTCTTTGCCTGTAGCTCAATTTAAGCCATGCATAAGTTATTTCTTATGATTACTAAATAAGTCCCAACCTGGAACTCAACAACATCTGAAGTTACTTAAATTGTTGTATAAGATAATAATTCTAGCTTGTTTAACCTTGAAACCTCATTCATTATTACCATATCAACCATGGCAAAGAAATTTCTAATAATATTACAGTGGTAATACAGAAAGGAGTTCACTATCTTCAACATTAATTTGACTATTTCTTGTGGAAACTGAATTAAGGTAATCTTTACACATGAGTTTCTTATAATTACCTTTTGTATTTTGACAGCTATTGCAAATTGGTTATAATATTCTCATTAAATAGTTACTCAAACTATTTAAAAAAAACTGTTAACAATCTATTAAGTGATTTTAGTTGGAAATTATTCAATTAAAATAGATATTATTATATCTTACCTAAAACAAAGTTAATACATGTATAAACAGTGTTTGACTTGTGATCATGCCTCTTCACTCTTGTTCAAAAGAGCTGCTTTCCTATTTTTCACTATCTTCATTCACTCACAATGTTCTTCATTATTCTTTCATTGATTGTGTAACAAATATTTTTTAAAAATACATATAAGGGGAGAGATCTGATAAATTCTTATCCACACCTTCTTAGGAAGTTAGTCCAAAGGAACCCATTAATCTAGATCACTCAACCGAACTACAGAGTGGCCCAGAAGTGAAAGAGAATGAACTTGAAAGAATGTGTGGCAAACATAAATTCCAAATAAGAGTTCAATAGACCAAGTGGAGTAAGGCGTGTTCTCTAAATTGTCAGTTTGACTTCCAAATTCTTAGAGTTGGATTTACTCTTTAGTTGGTAAAACTTAAGATCCAGCCTCCTCATTTATAAGGGTACATTTTAAGACCCCTAAAAGAGGCCTTAGAAATGTCTCACATGTTCAGATATTTTTGTCATATATAAAGTTCTAAAATAATTGTGTATTCTTAAACAAATAGGACTATAAGCTTCAGACCACATTAAAGCTAGGTTTACCAGGAAGTAAATCTGCATACCCTTTTTGTTGTTTTTATCTTTGTGAACAACACTGCATTCTTCCAAACTTAGTATATATGTTGTGAAAGCAAGAACAACAGCATTGTAGCAAAGGTAACAGAAAAGAGTTGTCCAACATTCATTTTGGAAATTCATTGAATTGTGGGCAAATGTTCACAGTGGGAAATAGGCAGAGATAAGAGTCTGGGGTAGGATGAACTAGCTCAGATATTCAAAATCACAGCATCCTTCTGAGAACTGTGGGCAGTGGTGGTAACAAGAGACTATAAAGATTGTGCCTTGGCCAGCCCCCATATCCCACATGAACTGAAGTCATAAGAGGTCAATAAAGCATAAGAACAATTATAAGGCATAATAGCCTGTGGTTCTGAGAAGAAAACCCAGGACTAAATTTTTCTAATTGGGAGAAAAGCTAAAGATAGGTAAGGCCCTTTGGCTTATCCGAACTTCCCAGGATAAGCATTCACTATGTAGTAACATAAAAGTGACCAAAATAGCAACCTTCATATTCCTCTCAGTTTAACTTTATTTATTTATTTTTTGTCCTCTCAGTTTAACTTTAGACAACAAGCTTCTTCTTGATTCTGTGCTCCCGGCATTCCTTTCCTCAGAGCACTTACTTAAAACAAACAAAAAAAACCTTGTAATTACAAATTCTTTCCTCTATCCCTTTGACATGTATGTAAACCCTTTGAAAATCATCTTGCCAATTTTACAATCCAGTAAAATCTTTCTCAAGCATCTGGAACCATGTCTTTGAAATGAAATACATCAAAGAAGATAGCACCCCTATCTCCAGTCTCTGTGGAAGGGTAGGAGCCTAATATTGATAAGGCCAATTAGCAAACACAGGTGGTCTAATCATAAAAAAAAAATGGCTAACTCAAAAAAATAACTCAAATGTTTCAAAACATCTCATTGAGCAAATTCCCCACTAACATTCTTATATCGTTTCTACTAACTCACTCCAGCACTTAACTCTCCCACCCTTTGTTTCAAAATAACTGAGTTCTGACTGAGCTCTGGTCTCTGTCTCCTATGCAATAGACTCGAATAAAGTTTTTCTTGCCCTTTTAAGATTGTCCAGTGCAATTTTTGCTTTGACAAAAGAAAGTTGGGAAAAGATTCCTACCCTTTTATGAAAAATGGTCATGTGGCTAGTGTAGGGAAATGTTGTCCATTTTACAGGCTAAATATAAATGCCCAGAACACAGCTAGAAAAAGCCTCTAACAATGGTGCTAGAGAAGGCCTCTAACAATGGTGTCTCCAGGAACAGGATTTGAATGAAAATGCAGGGAGCACTGGAGAGCAGGAGAATTCTCTGTCACATGAGCCAAGAAATGGCAGTTCTTTCAACACCTCAGGAATCACATGTCCTCTTATTCTTGGGCAAAAAAGTAATTTGGATCAAAACTACATTTTTAGCATAGTAGTCCCTGGAGCTGAGCTATAAAGAAACAGACATAATTATCTTGTGTCCTGACTTCCCCTCGAGGCCGGTATGGCCTAGAGAATTATCTTTAACATGACAGAGAATGATAACATACTAATTGGTGCCTATAAACAGTAAGATACTAATACTATTTGTATATTTAAAAAAAATAATTTACTTCCAGAGCAAATCTTTGTGCCGTTTTCAGGTTTAAAAAATGCATGGCTTTGAATTAATGACTAAGTTCCAAATATTTTCAATATGCGATCTGGTGCTTTAATTTAAAAATGGATATAGAATCAATATATGCTTATCCATATGGATTTGTTATTTTGTAAGGATTAAATTCATTATGGCAGTACTTTCAATTCAATAATTGGCAAAATTTTAATACGCATTTAGAGAAAAGTGCCCAATTACAGACAATTTACAGTTATAGCCCTAACAATTGAGCTAGTCCAGGAAACTATTGATTAGTTTTTCTTAATTTGCAGGATAACTTCTTGATCAATTCTCAATTAAACCAAATCTTTTCCATTTTCAAAAAAAAATAAAAAACAACCCTTAAATGCACACACACACACACACACACACACACACACACTTTACAAGGAAGATTTAAGTTACTGCATTGAGGAATATCTAAAAGCCTACTCTCTACTCAGAACACCTGAGAAATTGTACAATTGACATAGTTATAAATCCTTGTTTACCTAGGATGACTCCAGTTTATGCCAGCTGCTCAACATAATTATTAACAGTGTCAAATTTGTTTTCCAAAGTATTCTAATTTTGACAACAAATTATATGGTCACCTCAAACATAGCAAGCAGTTTGTGTTCCATATGTGCATGCACTCTCAATATGAAAGTAGAAGTAAAGTGTCATTAACACAAACTGATAACAGCAAACATTAAATGTTGCAGAGGAAGTTGACCTTTCATAAAACCGTACTTATATAATCATCTAAATTTTCATTTAAGGCACAGCAAGCCTTCTTTTGTTATTTTAACCTAAGATTTTGACAGAAGTCTGCTTTTGAGCAGCTTATCCAATTTTCAAAACACTGTGGCTAATCTTCATTTGAAGGGTCTGCTTTCATTCCTCTCAAGATTCATGTTAATCTCTTCTATACACAGATGTCCTTCATTCCCCTCCAAATCAGCCTCCAAAATGGAAAGAAACATTTTGAAAAACTCTTCCATAGAAATTACCATAGTTGCTTTTTCTTGTGTGTTGTATTCCTAAAAGCTTCCAATGACATGCCTAGTGAGCTGTCCACAGCTATAGTGGGCCACAGAGAGAGCCAGCATGTGTGTCTGCACATATTGTCAATTTCTTCATCAATGTTAGCACACTTAACCCTCCCTAAATTATAGACGACGCAGAATATAGATATCAGTGTTCCAGGGTTTTAAAAAGTTTAGAAAAATTTTTAAAAATTATTAAAGCAAATAAAGGGTCTATTATTTTAAAAAGAATTTTACTTTAATACTAAAAGAGATAGAAGAAAGTAATACTACCATTTATGAAGTTTTGTCCATGTTTTAAAAGACAGCATTTCTTAATACAGGAGAAAGTATTTAAGATTAGGAATCTCTGAGTATATTGACAATTAGGCAATTTACAGATTTCACAAATATGTTTTTATATCTTTCCTAAACAAGTCTTGGGAGCTCTACTTAGTGTTAAAGAAATGGTGACAATACATGAGCCATAAATATGCACTTGGGCTTAAATAATCAGAAGTATTTTAAATAATCCCTTATTTCTGCGAAACTCTTGAAAAATATACCAAAATATAGGTAATGAAAAAGATGAGAAAAATCATATAAAATCACAGAAGTGAGAATAAATATATCAACTGTTATGAGTTAATTTCTTAAACCTCCCTATACAGAGTTATTTCAAATATTTTCAAAACCAAAAATTATATTTAGAAAAAATTTTTTTTTTAAATTGTGGTTTATTGTACAGTTTTGTTCCCTTGTTTCTTTTCTTTTCAACATTACAACTAGGAGACTGGTTATTATCCACATTGCTTTCTAGGAATCACCCTTCAATGATACATGGAATTTCCTCCTGTTATTGAATTTACCACTTTTCTGTCAAAGGTCCCCAGGTGAGGTCTTAATTCCACTCTATTTGAACACTGTACTTATACTGAAATTCATACATTTATATCTCCAGGTCACATCTTTCCTCTGACTTTATGTGTATATAGATATAATCTTTCCACCTAATACCTGCATTTGGATATCACACAGATATTTCAAACTTGATATAATTAAAATGAGACTTTTTATCTTTCTCACAAAATTTGCCCCTTTCCAAACTATAGGCTTCCTCATCTCTCTAAGGAGGATTAGCATCCAATCTCCAGGTCAAACGCTAAATTTAGAAGAGCTATGATCTATTTACTAGCCTCCAATCCACTACCACATCCTATCAATTCTTCCAAGTAAATCAGATCTGTTTCCACTTTAGTCCTAGCCATAGTCAACTGGAGCCTGACTTTGTGAGCCTACTAAATATTCTCCTCACAACCCTTTACTGGTGTTGTTTCACACTTTACCACATCCTCGAATACACTGCATTTCCTCTCTCCTACTTTTCTTACCCTCCTTCTTACTTGTTAACTATGCTCAGCAGCACTGACATTTAGATTTACTTTCTCAAATATGACAGAATCTTCCATATAACAGGACATTTGCAACCTGTAATGTTCTTCTTCCCTTCCTTCTGTTTGTTTGGCAATCTCTCTTCATCATGTGTTTATGAGCTTGAACATCACCTTTATAGAAAAGCCTTCCTTGATTATTCTATTAAAATCCAGGTCCTTTTCTCCATTCTAACTTAACATTCAATTTATTTTCTGCTTGGATTTTTCTCCAAAAACACCCAAATCATTTTGTCTTTTTAAACACCTATCTCCTCCACAATTATAAGTTCCATGAAGTCAGAAAATGTGTATATATGAATTCTTTTAAAAACCATGCTATGCACCAAAACAAAACAAAACAAAAAAAAACAATCACTGTGGAAAGATTATAAATTATTTTCATTTTTTTGTTGTTGGTCTATAGTATTCTAAATTTTCTACACAAAATATACATTATGTTGAAAGATAATAATGGCACCTGTTTAAAGAAAGCTAGAAAACATGATGACTATAAATGCTATTGCTATTAAATTAATCATTCATATTACAATGATTTGGTGATATTCTAACCATAAGAGTTTTCAGTGGGCATATTAAAATTATGCAGCTATAATAGTCTCCTCGGGGCACTTTGCTGGCCATTACACTCTTGCACTAAAGAAAAAACAATACAGCACTGAAAAAAAAATAGATACTTTGAATGGACTAGGCACATGTATCATTGTATATGTGATTTCAAACTTTACTTAAAATTTAAACTAAACCAACTCTTCCTTTAAGGTGATGATTTGAATTGCAGTGCACAATCATAAGTATCAGCAGAAACCAATTTGAGCATTTTTACAAATATAAGTATAGTATTTTAAACACTGACATTTACTTTTATCTTTAATCTTATAAAGATTTGATTTTCTGAGCATTTAATCTATAAATAACCATAACTGATATTCTTACTCCTAACCACAGAAGCCACCTGTCTAAGTACACGGATATTCAGCCACACAACCAGTTTCACATTATAGTCTGAAAGAGCATACACCATTATAATCATCTGACTATATACACTGAAAAGAATATAAAATTCAATAGCATAAATGAACAAGAAGAAAAAAATCACATCTGTGAAATTAAAGATTGAGTGTCATTTTTGGGAAAAACACAAAAGAGAACATTCTTACTATATCAAGATGTTGTTACCAATTTTATCTGCAAATCATTCTTGAAAATGTTACATATGTTCTGCTATTATGCAACACAATACATTTAGATTGGATATTCACTATCAAAGAGATTTATTATATCTTTCCTGAACTTACTGAAATGAATAATTAAACAAAAAGTGTCTTTATTCTGTTCTTCGAATGTAAATTGGCAACTGCAGCAAATATGTAATATCAAAATACATATAAAACAAAGTAACAATTATCTAATATGTTTTGGCCATGGTGTTATAACAGTATTTAATGCCCTTAATTATTCTAAACATTTTCTTTTTATAATTTTTTCAATAAAATTAGTGAAATATTAATATGAATTTTTAAGTTTATTTATTTATTTTGAGAGCGAAAAAAAAAGGAGAGAGAGTGAGAACACGATGGGGGTGGGGCACAGAGAGAATCCCAAGCAGGCTCCATACTGTCATTGCAGAGCACGATTCAGGACTCCATCCCAGAACTGCGAGATTATGGCCTGAGCTGACACTTAATTGACTGAGCCACCCAGGGGACCCAAGATGACTTCAAATGTTTTCTTGCAATACCTTATGAAGTTGTTAGAGTTTCTTAATTATCGTTGTTTTAAATACTAGGGGATTACATGTTATTCTGTCTCAGATTCTCTATTTGAAAGCTATATTGGCAAGTTCAAATAGCCTGAGTGGCAAACAGGGGTACTGGTTAGTATGTGCTTGTCTAACATTTTGGGGGGAAGGAGCTAACATAATAAACATATTGTGAAAAATAAACAGAAGAAAAAAAACATGATTAAGCAGTTATTCAAATACTATCTACAACCTTTCTTTAACTCTACATCTTAATAATTTTAATTATGCATTTAATTATGTATTCAAAATCATTTTTTCACCATCTTTCCAGACATCTGGATTTTTAGTTTTGGCTGTGACTATTTCATTGATGCCAAAAGGGCTTTTTCAAAATTCATAATTAATTTAACATTTATTCAAATGGCTACTAATTACAATATACTCTGTGGATTTCCTGAAATAAAGACGCCTGTGACATGGTCACTTTCACCAGGAGCACACAAATGGGTTTTGAACCTTGATGGTATCTGATTCCCATAAATAAAAATAGCCAAGTGGATACACGGACTCTTCTACATATCATCTATCATTTTGGTTCCACACCACGCAGAAATTGATGGATTTGATAATTTTATGGCAGATTTTAGGGAACTAAAAGGCCATCTTTATTCCAAATACAAAGCCATCAACAATATTCATGTTCAAGTCAATACTCGTAAAGCATGTAAAATAAATATATGCACATCTAAGGGAATGGCTGAATGACTTTGGATAGAGAGGGAGAATAATAAGCTACTAGAATCTAGGTCTTTGGCTTTAGAACATTCTTTCATTTTTTAAGCCTACTGATTTTCAGAAACACATGTCATATTACTCTGTTTTTCTTTTTTTAATTGAATAAATTCCTAGGAAGAAAAAATTAAGGATATGTACTTAATAAATAACGTAAGATCTGAAAAGTGAACATACTTCTATTTTAGTGTTAAAATAGTGTTTAAAATAGTGTTTAATCCATTGGAGTTTCTTTTTTAAATTTTAGTATTTTAAGTTAATTTCTTTATTTCATATTTGTTTAGCCATTTAAGTCATTTCTTCATTTTATTTTGCTTCTATTTTAACTGTTTGTCTTTATTTTCACTTTACTCTTTAACCTTGATTTAGTAACAAAATAAAATTTAAGTATTTTAACATTTTATTTAAAGTGTTTTAACTACGTCTTTATCCAATGCTTCCATTTTACTTTTCTAATGAAACATATTCTAAATATTCTAAATGTGTTTTAGAGAAAAATGTGTGTTTGAGAAAAGGGTGTTTCAGGATCAAATCATTTCTCCAAAACAGGATTTTCTTAGAGCTTTGCATAAATATATTGTCAATTTCAAAGGGATGGATGTAGAATATAGTATTGCTGATATTTATTTGACCATCATATTCATCTTCACTAGAATATCTTAAAGGATTGTAATACATTCCGGGAAATAAATGCATGTGATAAGGTCTGAAACATCATGAAGAAAGATTCCACTGAGCCAATAGATAGCAGTGATTCCATTAGTGAATGCGAAAGTGATCTTATATAATAATCCTCCTCTCTTTTGTCTCCCTCACACCAGCCACAAAGGTAAGTGCAAGCTAATTTGTTCATTCCTCTTTATATGTTGTATTTTATTTATTTTGTACTATACTACAGTATTATAATCATTTTTATATGAATATTTTTGGGTTGTGGAAAGGATCATCTGAGTTTCCATTATTTCTTATGGGGAAATTTGCTTTGATATACAAGTGCTTTGGATTACAAGCATGTTTCTGGAAGAATTATACTTGCAAACCAAGGTTTTACTGTATTTTAAATACTATTGTAAATAAGATTGTTTTCTTTTATACATTTTTAAATGTTTTTTTATTTATTTTTGAGAGAGAGAGAGAGAGAGGGAGAGAAAGAGAGAGACAGAGAGTCCTAGCAGGGGAGGTGCAGAGAGCGAATCCCAAGCAGGCTCTGTACAGTCAGCACAGAGCCCAATGCTCAAGTGACTGAGCCACCCAGGCGTCCCTAAATAAGACTGCTTTCTTAATTTCCCTTTTGGATTATTCATTGCTAATGTGTATAAAACAACAGATATTTGTGTTGATTTTGTATCCTGCAATATTGCTGAATTTATTTGTTCTAATAATTTTTGGTGGAATTGGTAAAGTTTTATACATACATCATGCCATCTATAAAGAGATAATTCTACTTTTTCATTTCCTATATGGATGCTATTTATTTCTCTTTCTTGCCTGAATGATCTAGCTAAGACTTCCATCACTGTGCTGAATGGAAGTAAAAGAGAAAGCATCCTTGCTTTACTGTTGATCACAGAGGAAAAGCTTTTAATTTTTCACCATTTAAAATGATGTGGGCTGTGGCCTTTTCATATATGGCCTTTATTATGTTTAGGTAATTTTATCTATTACTAGTGTGTTCAGTGTTTTGTTATTTTTTTCTTCATGAAAAAGTCAAATCCTTTTGTGAATCAAATGAAATGATCATGTGGTCTCTGTCCTTCATTCTGTTAATGTGGCCTAGTGTGGTTAATGTGACGTTTGCTAATGACATTGTTGCTCCTTTCAGAGAACCAACTATTAGTTCCATTGATTTTTTTGGTTTCTCTATTTCACTTTTTTTTTTCCTGCTGTAGTCTTTATTACTTCCTTTCTTAGCTAAGCTTGGTTTTAGTTTGTTCCTCTTTTTTCTGAGTCCTTAAGGTGTAAAGCTAAGGTGTTGATTTGGGATTTTTCTTCTTTATGTAATGTAGAAATTTCCATTATAAATTTGAGTGTTAGTACTACTTTTGCTGCATCCCATAAGTTTTGATATTTTGTGTTCCATTTTTATCTGCCTCAGTGGGAGTGGAAGTCAGACATCAGCTATGAGTATTCTTTCAATTATTTTAGCAATTATTGGTCAATAGACATTTACCATGTCTTGGGTTCCAACACTGCATATCATTTTTCTACAAATTAACCCATTTCATTCAGGTTTTCAGATGCATTAATATACTCACATTATATTTTACATAATTATCTTGTTATATTTTAACCATGTTATATGTTGTGGTTTCAAAAGTGTCCAAAGATTCTTTGGCCCCCATTCCTTTAATGTATGTTGGACTTACTGACTCACTTCAAACAAACAATACAATGGAACTGAGAGCATGTGAATTTGGAGACTAGGTCATGAAAGGCACTGTAAATTCCTCCTTACTTGGGAGTATTAACTGCTATCTTATGAGGATTCAAGCCACCTATGGAAAACCACATATGGTGAAGAATCGATGCCTTCTGTAGAAAACCCTGTGAGTAAGCCATCCTGGAAGTGAATATCCTAACCTCTGTACAAGCCTCAGACAAATTTAGCCTGTAACAACTTAACTATAATCACTGATTAGACCTTGATCCACAACCACCCAGCTAAGCCATGCCCATGCTCCTGATCCACAGAAACTGTGACATCATCAGATCATTGTTTAAAGCCACTAAAATTGGAGTAATTTATTCTGCAGGAATAGATAACTAATATTAACACACATATATATAGTCACTTCTCTATTGTTTCGAATTTGTTTCTGTGTCCCGCTCTCTCATTTTAGGAAATTCCACTCTATTATAACTTAAAATTTTTGTGATATTGTGACACTTTTTGTCCAGATATTGGCACTTACAGTTCCATTATCTATATCACTTACTTTCCCTCAGTACTTTAAAGTGATATGCCATTGTTTTCTGGCTCCATTGTTTTTTTTTTCATAAGAAAGTGGCTGACAAACTCATTATACTTTAAAGTTAATATTTAAAAAAATATTCTAATTCTGAATGCTTTGAATATGTCTTCCTTCTTTGTCTTTAGTTATTGTATTCTAATAGTCTAGATGTTTTATATTTATGTTCATTTTACTTGAATCCAGAATACTATTTTTGTTGGGGCACCTGGGTGGTTCAGTAGGTTAAATATCTGACTTTGTCTCAGGTCATAATCTCACAGTTCATGGGTTCAAGCCCCATAACAGGCTCTGTGCTGACAGCTCAGAGCCTGGAGCCTACTTCGGATTCTGTGTCTCCTCTCTGTATGCCCCTTCTCTGCTCACGCTCTGTCTCTCTCTGTCTCAAAATAAATAAATATTTAAAAAGTAATAAAAAATTTAAAAAGTCTGTAACTTCTTCCTACCTCCTTGATTTCTTCAAATATACCTTAATTGATTCCTTTAAATATACTCTAATATATTTTGTGTAGCTTTTTTTATTTATTTCCAGTCAAAATTTGGGGATAAAACACACTAACTGCCATTGCTGGAAGTGATAGTTGACACAACCACTTTCCCTCCTTCTTTGATGGGCAGCTAGTTTGTGAGGCCAAATTCTATTTCTCCATTTTCATTTTTGACAAATATGAAGCAATATACATAAAAGACTATTTCTACATCTGTTATTTTATTTTATTTTATTTTATTTTATTTTATTTTATTCTATTTTACTTTATTTTATTTTTTGAGAAAGAGAGAGAGAGACAGAGAGAGAAAGAGACAGAGTGTGAACAGAGGAAGGGCAGAGAGAGGGAGACGCAGAATATGAAGCAGACTCCAGGGTCTGAACTGTCAGCACAGAGCCTGACACAGGGCTTGAACTCGTGAAGCGTGATATCATGACCTGAGCCGAAGCGGGGCACTTAACCTACTGAGCTACCCAGGCGCCCCTATACATCTGTTATTTTAAAGTGAGGTTAACATGTATGTCCAGCTCATATAATAAGTACTATTTGCACATTATCCTTCAGAATAAAATTAAAATAAACCTTGATTTTACTTAAGTAGAAATATTTAAGTATAGTACTTATCCCATAATCAATTATTAATCCCATAATCAAGTTAATTATTTATATAGGTAGCCAAACATTAGTTAGAAATTGGAACATCTTATATAAATTTATCTTCAATAATATTAAGTTCTCAGAACAAGTATGTGTTAAGTAAACTATTTTTTAATCTTTGAGTTCTTACATGATGGTTTTATGAAGTGAAAAATCTATTAACCTAAGCAATTCAATATCCATGCATATTCTAATTCAACTGCTTAAAATTATAATACACTTCTGCAGAGTCTGTAACATTTCCATATGGTAACAAAGTGCATCTGTTTAGGATCTGAATATAGAGTGACAACAAATATCATAACTTAATCTTGGTAAGAAAGTAAAGAATGTTCCAGACTTTACTGTCTTTAAAATGTATCCTTTTACTACAAAAACAAAAATCAGGGGCTCCTGGATGGCTCAGTTGGTTGGACATCAGACTTCAGCTCAGGTCAGTTCATGGTCTCATTGTGAGTGGGTTTGGATTCTACAGTGACAGCTCAGAGCGTGGAGTCTACTTTGGATTCTATGTCTCCCTCCCCTACTGGAGCTCTCTCTCTCTCTCTCTCTCTCTCTCTCTCTCTCTCTCTCTCAAAAATAAATAAACATTAAAGAGAGAAAGGAAAAAAATCAAAGGAGGAAAAGAACTTAATCGATGTCTATTGGTAATTGTGATCTGCAATAAAAGCTATAGAATGTACTGTATGTATCATGTCCATTCCAACTGCCAAATGAGAGGCAGCTAGTGTGATAATTTTAGTAGCAAAATTCCTTAGAGCTCTGACATAAACACGAAAACAAGCAAACAAAAATAAATTTTCCTGTTGGTTGCAATATTTGCAAATTACTCAGCTTTTAACAAAGGGACAGAGTGGTTATTTTCAGAAAATAGCTTTTTTCTCTTTACTTGCAGATAAATTGCATGAAATATTAATTCCAAGAGAAGTTTATGATAACCATGTAGAATTTGTGTAGGAATGAGCAAAATTTTTAAGTATCCCATTAATTTCTTTTTTAATACAAAATAGCTAGATGGTTCACTGAGGTTTTAATTATAATTGCAAAGGATTATACACTGAAAAAAGTAAAATTTAAATATAATCTCAATGATAGAGATACTATTCACTTGATACATATACTGTAACATCACTTTTTGTGCCCTATGCCTGCAATAAGTGAAAAAAATAAAAAGCTGAGCTAAGCTAAGGTAATATTTTGCATTTTCTAGAATCCCAAACAAAGTCAGAACAATAAAGTTGATTGAAGACTAAAGTTTGAATACACAAACTGCTGAATTTACAATCATCAAATATTTCACATTTTTTAATGATTTACAGCTGTGTTTAAATAAATCTATCTAATTATACTGAAGTCTGCCATGTAATCATAGACTAATCCCATTTGTATGCTTAGAAAATGATAACAATGAGCTCCACTGGGCAATAAAGATTTAGATAAACAAATTGAGAAGTTTCTACACTAATCCTAGGTATTTTTTTTCTGATTTTTATTTGGCTCCCTGCTTCCAACAGATCATGTTTTTGACCTTAAACCAAAAGTAAGAAAGACAGATAAGTCAATGCTTGACACTTCCCCACAAAGACTGGACCATCTGGACGCTTTATATTTGTAACAGGTGCTTCTGGGATTTAGAGCCTAATTCTGGCCCAGATTCTGTTCTGTATGGGTGACTCTGTTGCTATGTGCAATTGTGCATTGCATTAATTGAAGAGAATAGAAAAGGCCAAGTACAGCAATTAGTCAGTTGGTCATGCAGAAAAGAGTCTAGTGGCTTCGAGCCATGAAACGTTGGATGCACAGATGCACAGTACCATCAGTTTTGCTCTCTGTGGTATGTTCCTAGTCTGTGACAGGTAAAATGCCTTTGTGACATGATCCCAGTTTTCTGTCCCCTTCAAAAACAAACTACATTTTGTAACCACAGGAGAGCGAATATGCTATATTGACACAATATGTCTTGAATATCTAATAGAATACCATACAATAGGCAGAAAACTAAAATATATATATTTTTATATATGTATACATTTATATATATTTATATATATAAATTTATATATTTTAATATATTATATATATTTATATATTTTAATATATGCTTTAGCCATGAGCTATTTAGATGTGTTATTTATTGTATGAAAGTACTATTTTTAAAAGCGCTTTCCAAATTAAAGAAATTTTCAAACTCATAACATGGGTACAAATTTAATTTTGGTTAAATGTTTTAAAGTACACAATATAGTTACTGAAAACACCGATTTTCTCATTCATAAATTAGTATAGCCAATAATCAAATGATAAAATGAGTGACAAGAATTATAATCCAAATTTTTTTTACTTGGGATCCAATAAATAAACAATAAACAACTCAAAACTCTAAAGGGTTGCGGGGCGCCTGGGTGGCGCAGTCGGTTAAGCGTCCGACTTCAGCCAGGTCACGATCTCGCAGCCCGTGAGTTCGAGCCCCGCGTCAGGCTCTGGGCTGATGGCTCAGAGCCTGGAGCCTGTTTCCAATTCTGTGTCTCCCTCTCTCTCTGCCCCTCCCCCGTTCATGCTCTGTCTCTCTCTGTCCCAAAGATGGATAAACGTTGAAAAAAAAAAAAAAAAAAAAAATTAAAAAAAAAAAAAAAAAAAACTCTAAAGGGTTGAGGCTATTTTAACATCTACAATTTCTTTACTTGTTTACAAGTTGAATTATGGTATTTTCACACTTTATGGCATTATCGTTGTGATAGTTAATTTTATGCGTCAACTTGCGTGAGTTTAAGAGATGCCAGATAGCTGGTAAAATATTATTTCTGGGTGTGGCTGTGAGGATGTTTCCAGAAGAGATTAGCATTTAAGTCAGTAGACTGAGTAAAGACCACCCTCACCAACACAGGTAGGCATCATCCAATCTGTTTACTGAGGGCCTGAATAGAACAAAAAGGCAAGGAAGGGGAATTTTCTCTCTCTGTTAAAGTTGGGATATGCATCATTTCCTGCCCTCAGATATCAGTTCTCTGTTCTGGGGCCTTTGGACTCAGACTGAATTACACCACCAGCTTTCCTGGTTTTCGAGATTATAGACAGTAAGTAGATAGTGAAAATTCTTGGCTTCCATAATCATATGAGTGAATTCCTACAACTAATATATCCTATTGGTTCTGTTCTCTGAAGAACTTTGACTAATACAACCATTATATTCTATAGTATTTCCATTATTTTATTCTGTACTAAAATATTTCCACTATTCATTCTTACATATCACTTGTTAATTCAACTTATAATAACTTAAATAACAAAAGTAGTGTTAATACAAAATGGAGCCTGGGCTTAAGAATTCTCTGAGCAGAAAATCCATTTAAGCCATATAATCAAGACCAAATCTAGCTGATTTCATGAACATAAGACTTAATTTAGGTTATTTCTTGTAAGTGGCTCTGATAATCAAAAACAAACAAAAAACCTTAAGTCATCTTCCTAAAAACGGTATAAGATAATCACTTTTAGCCAATCTCCTGCCATCTGGAAACCACCACTATAATGACCAAACACTGGAAAGGTTAAACAATTTCCTCATTTTTCACTTCTTAAGCTATCCTGAAATGCCATACCCCTGAGCTACGTATCAATTTTGAACGTGAAATCTCCCAGTTTATGAACTGTTCTTATATGCACAATAAACTCTTAATAAATAAATACTATTTTACTGACTCCGTGGTTTTTTGTTTGCTTTTTGGGGGGGTTTGTTGTTGTTATTTCTGGATTTTTTGACAGTAGTAACTATTAATTTAATAAAATAAGCAAATACTTTGAATATGTTCTATAAATTAAAATTGTACTAGGTAGGGGGTATTTAACATTTAAAAAATGTCTCTACTATATAGAGCTAACAGTGTGTGAGGGAAGCACATTACACGTTGATTGTTTATTTGTATGTTTTCATATGATAATAAAATTAAGCAATGGTTGGTGTAATAAACAAATAAATCAGGGTAAAAAGGTGGAGATACCAGTGATGATATTTTGGTTGCTGAAATCAGAAATGAAATCTTTGAGGAGGTGATATTTGTGTAGAAACTTAAAATGAGAAAACAAATCTTGAAAATCAATGTATAAAGAGCATTACAGGCAAAGATGAACAGAGGAAACAATCAGGAGCTAGGTATCTAAGGTGAAATAGGCTTGTTGTGGATATAGAGCACCTTTTGTGAGCTAGGCAATTCACTAGATGCTTTTTTTAAAAAATCTTTTCAATGTTTATTTATTTTTGAGAGACAGAGAGAGACAGGGTGTGAGCAGGTGATGGGCAGAGAGAGGGAGACAGAATCTGAAGCAGGCTCCAGGCGCTGAGCTGTCAGCACAGAGCTCAATATGGGGCTTGAACTCAGGAGCCATGAGATCATGACCTGAGCCGAATTCTGACGCTTAACCAACTGAGCCACGCAGGCGCCCCAATTCACTAGATGCTTGACCTGTTTTATTTTGACATGCAGATAGGTAACTTGGCAAACTGATTAAACACTAAATCCCTAGAGCCAGATGAAATTATATTTAAATCCAGGTTTTGGTACTTCTTCATTGTTTTCCCATTTGTAAAATACAGATTATAATAACAGGTGGTAACATAACGTGTTGGACAAAATAAATCAATACACTTCTTCCAATATCTGACATATAGTACGTAGTGCATAAATACCAGCAATCATCAGCATCATTATAATCACCTTCTATAAAGTATAAACTACTAGTCCTATTCTCTAAATGGGGAAGTTAAAACTAAGATTTATTTCACCCTGGTTGTTTTGTTTGTTCTACGACAGCTTCCAAATAGCTTTTTTTTTTCTTTTTAATAATTTTATCCAACATCTACAGTTGTTCTTATGAGAGGATTAGTATATTATAACTTATTCTTCATAAACAGAAGAGATCTCAATGCTTAAAAAACATATTGTCATATAATTTTTAAAGTACATTTGAATTAAAATAATATTTGTACTCTTACTGCGTATCAAACATAAAAACACGAAATTGTTACTATCTCTCAGCATATCACAGTTCATAAAATCTTTTCTTGGACAATGTGGTCTATCAAGAACTCAATCCTCAAAGTGCATCATTTTTCTTTTCTGTCTCATTTGTTTTAACACTCTGAGTATGTATTTAAGACTCCAAAATATCAGGTTTCTAAGGAAAAAGAGTTGTTTTTTTAAATTTTTTCTCCAAATTGTTTTTATTTATTATCTGTGAAAGGAATAAAGCAAATAATAATAAAATAGTAACAATGAAAATAATACAAATAAATAATTGTCACAGGAGTTAAAAGAAAAAAAAATGTAGGACATCTATTTCAGGAGACGTTCCTTCCTTATTGCCAGCAGTGCAGAGACTTCTGAGCAATATCTCCTTATTCAAACCATTAAGTTTCTGATCCTAGAGAGAACCCTCATGGGGAGCACTTTCCCCCACTGTGGCTGTTAGTAATGGCTCCTGATAAAGGCTGCATGCAGAATCACTAAGCTTTCATTCCCATCACATTAGCAACTCCTGGTACTCTGCTTATAGTGGCTGCTTCATATAGTTCTCAGATATTCTTGGCAGACGCATATACTAAAAGCTATTCTTATTTGTTGGATCAGTTTCAAAGGGTAATGATTTCTGGTGGCCATATTTCCTTGTGTCCTGGCCCTTGCTTAGTCTTCTGTTGGACCTACTGTGTCCTAAGAAATTTATAAGATCATGTTGAAAGACATCTGGGGGTTGCAGAGAAATTTTAAAAAATGGTTTTACATTCCTATGTAAACTTTGTTTTGCATTCACGTGATGGAGGACACAGGCAATTTGATTTCTCTGCATCAAAGCAGGGCACTTATTTATTTACTTACTTCTTTTTCATTTTTTTAATTTTCTTTTTAATTTTTTTCTTTTATTTTCTTACTTGAGTATAGTTGACACACAATGCTACATTAGTTTCAGGTGTACAACTTAGTAATTTGATAAGTTTGTATACCATGTTATGTTCACAATTATAGCTATTATCTATCCCATTACATTGCTATTACAGTATCACTGACTGTATTCCTCATGCTTTGCCTTTTATTCCCATAACTTACTTTTTCCATAACTGGAGGCCTGCAACTCCCTCTGCCCTCCACCCATTTTTCCAAACCTCCCCTCTGGCAACCATCAGCTGTTCTCCATGTTTACACTTCTGATTCTGTTTTTTGTTTATTCATTTTTTAGAGACTATTTATAAGTGAAATTATATGGTTATTTGTCTTTCTCAGTTTGACTTATTTCACTTGGCATCATACCCTTTAGGTTCATCCATGTTGTTGCAAATGACAAGATTGCATTATTTTTTTTACGGCTATGTAATATTCCGTTGTGTGTATATATACCTTATCCATTTGCCTATTGATGGACACTCAGGTTGCTTCCATGTTGTGGCTATTGTAAATAATGCTGCAATAAACGTAGGAGTTCATATATTTTTTGAGTTAGTGTTTTCATTTTTACTGGGTAAATACCCAATAATGGAATTATTGGATGGTATGGTAGTGTAAAACCTTGGATTCCAAGTAACTCGTTCTGTGAATGTTCCACAAGACAAGTAAATATTTCTAATATAGTTTAAATTGATGAGCGATGCCTTGCAATGTGAGTAGTACGTCACACCAAATGTCACATGATCACAACTGAGGCTTTTCTCTCTCCCTCTCTCTCTCTCTTCTCTCTCTTCTCTTACTGTGGGATTGTGAGTGATCATTTCCCATGCTCAGCTGCTCAGTCTCAGGCCACAGTGTTTGGCAGAAATGAGTGATTTTTCAGAATGTTGGAAGGTGCCTATAACTGGCACTGGTGTGTTTTTTGTCACTTCAAAGCACCTATGTACAGTCCTTGTGTTTTCATACAAGAGTAATCTTAGGAATGCTTTGCTTCATTCTAGGTCAGGCTGCCTGCAAATATAGACCCTTTCCTCTGCACCTTTATCACCAGTTACATTCAATAATGTATATAACAAAAGTTTATTAATACTGTACTGTACTCAACATCCACGCTAGTATATATGATGGCCCCCAGGCAGAAAAAGATTCTATTGAGCCAATAGATAGCAGTGATTCCATGAGTGATAGTGAAAGTCATCCTATACAATAACCCTCCTCTCTTTTCTCCCTCATACCAGCCACGAAGGTTTTCAAAGGTAAGTGCAGGTTAATTTTATTTTTCTTTACATTTTATATTTTATTATTTTGTACTATATTACAGTATTGTAATCATTATTATTTGAATATTTTTGGATTTTGGAATGAATCATCCATGTTTCTGTTATTTTGTATGGGGAAACTTGCTTTGATATATAAGGACTTTAGATTACAAGCATATTTCCAGAATAAATTGTGCTCTCATAACAAAGTTTTATGTATTTTTATTTTTAACTTTTTGAGGAACATCTGTATTATTTTCCACAGTGGCTATGCCAATTTACATTCCCACCAACAGTGCAAAAGGATTTTTTTTTCCTCCACATCCTTGCCAATACTTGCTATTGGTCTTCTTGATTTTACCCATTCTAACAGGCATGAGGTGATAACTCATTGGGGTTTTCATTTACATGAGTGATGATGAGTGATGTTGAGTATCTTTTCATGTATATGATAGCCATCTCTATGTCTCCTTTGGGAAAATATCTATTTAGGTTCTCTTGCCATTTTTTTATACAGATTATTTTCTTGGTGTTGAGTTGTATGAATTCTTTATATATTTTGAATATTAACCACCTATTGAATATAACATTTGAAAATATCATCCCCCACTCAGTAGGCTGTCTTTTTGTTTTGTTGATTGTTTCCTTCACTGTGCAGAAGCGTTTGATTTTTAGATAGTCCCAAGAGTTAATTTTTGCTTTTGTTTCTTTTGCCCTAGGAGACTTATCTAGAAAAATGTTGCTATGGCCTATGTCAAAGAAATTATACTGCCTGTGCTCTCTTCTAGGGTCTTTATAGTTTCAGGTCTCACATTTAAGCCTTTAATCCATTTTGAGTTTATTTTTATGTATGGTTTTAGAAAGTAGTTCACTTTCGTTCTTTTGCATGTAGCTGTCCTGTTTTTCCAGCACCATTTATTGAAAAGACTGCCTTTTTCCATTGTATATTCTTGCCTCCTCTATCATAGAGTAATTGACCATATAAATGTGGGTTTATTTCTGAGGTCCCTATCCTGTTCCATTGATCTATGTGTATATTTTTGTGCCAGTACCATACTATTTGATTACGGTAACTTTGTAGTCTATCTGAAATCTAGAACTAATACCTCCGGCTTTGTTCTTCTTTCTCAGTATTGCTTTGGATATTCAGGGTCTTCTGCAGTTCCATACAAATTTTAGTAATTATTTGTTCTGGTTTTGTGACAATGTTGTTGGTATTTTGTTAGAGATCGCACTGAAACTGTAGATTGTTTTGGGTAGTATAGACATTTTGACATATTAATTCTTCTATTCCATGAGCATGGAATATTTTTTATTTGTTTGTATCATCTTCAATTTCTTTCATCCATGTTATAGTTTTCAGAGTACAGGTCTTGTGCCTCTTTGGTTAAGTTTATTCCTAGGTATTTTCCTATTTTTGGTGCAATTGTAAATGGTGTCTTTTATTAATTTCTTTTTGCAACTTTGTTGTTAGTGTATAGAAACACTACCAATTTCTGGGCATTAAGTTTTGTATCCTGCCATTTCACTGAATTTGTTCATTATTTCTAGTAGTCTTATGGTGGAATCCTTAGGGTTTTCTATGTATACTATCATGTCGTCTGCAAATAGTGACAGTTTAATTTTTTCTTTACCAATATGGATGCCTCTTATTCCTTCTACTTGTCTGATTGTTGTGACTGGACTTTTGGTACTATGTTAAATAAAAGAGATCGGAGCAAGGCACCTATTCTTAACCACTCTCCCTCACTGAGGTTGCAGCTTGCCTTGTTCTATCCTTGCAGTGGCCAAATTCAAGGGTGGAGAAAACTCCTAGAAGTCGTAAATACATTTTTAGTCCAGCTCGTAGGAGTGAAGGGCACTTAGGAAAATCAGGCTCCAGAACAGTAATAGACATGTCATAATTGTTCAAGATAGATATTCAGATAATGAAAATGAGTTCCACAGAATTTTTCCTAAATATTTCTATATAATCACATACACACACACACACACACACACACACACACACACACACACACTATAGTTTCTCCCTCTCCCTCTCCAAAAAGATTATTACACACACACATGGTAAGGCATTTTAAAGTTTATTTTGTTTATTTTGAGAGAGAGAGAGAGAGAGAGAGAGAGAGAGAGAGAGAGGGAATGAATTCAAGCAGGAGAGAGGCAGAGAGAGGGAGAGAGAGAATCCCAAGCAGGTTCCATGTTCTCAGCACAGAGCCCAAAGCAGGGCTCGATCCCACAAACCATGAGATCATGACCTGAGCTTAAATCAAGAGTCAGATGCTAAACTGAGCCACCCAGGTGTCCCCAAGCATTTTTAATTTAAAACAAAAAATTCCTTCACTCAATATCACTCTCCATTAACTTTTTCTTCCAATGCTAAGCTTGTCAAAATAATTCTGTACACTTCTTGCTTCAATTTCTTAAACTCATTCACTTTTCAACCAAGTACAATAATTAATTTATACTATTTCATTGAAAGTATACTAACAAAAGCATTGAAAAAAATAAAGTTTCCAAATTCTCACTTATTTGACCATAATGTTCTTCTTGAACCTCTATCTTTATTCTGTAGATAATCTCCTGCTTCTCTGGCCTTGCTTTTCAGTCTTGCTCTGGAAAATGACCTTTCTGCACTTATCCTTGCTATATTTCTTTGCACCTAACTGTTCTCCTGGACCTTTGGTCTGAACTTGCCCAAACTATCTCATTTACTCCAGTTCACCCATATTACATTTTAATAGCTACATCTTTATCTCCAGAGCCCACTTTTTTATTCAGTTGCAGCCTCACCGAGCCAAAAAAGTAAAACACATGAGTTTCTAGATGGCCCATAAGCACCTCAAACTCAACATTTAGAACTGAATTCATGGGCTTTATTTTTCATTGAAATCTGTGGTTTTCCAAGAATTACTCTGATGAAGATTTATTTTAAGTGGTTGTTTAATATCTGTATTCTCTATTAGACCTTAAGCTCCATATGTATTCTTTATTTATGGATTTATTTCCCACTATATCTCCAATTACAGGGATATAGTAAGTCTTCAAAAACACTGGCTACTGGAATGTTACCTAAGTTAAAAACCTGGTTTTGTCATGCTCCATGTTAAAATGTTTATGATTTTCCATTTAAGAGAAAAATCAATATATTCCAATAAAGCATGATTTGATCCCTTTCCCTTCCCAGTTTCCTCCCCCACCCCTTTATTTCAAACCTTTCCTTTATACTTGAGCCATATACTCCAGTTCTTTAAACATAGGAGGTTACTTATGCTAACTCTCAATATGAACTTACTTAAAACTCCTTTTACCTTCCTAGTATCCAGTTCCTTATTTTTCTGGACTCATTTAAAAATGACCTTTTCCAAAAATCCTAACAGACCCACACCAAGTAAAACTACTGAGTCCCACTGAAGTTGTGACCCTACTGTCCTTTGAAGAGCACCAACCCTCTTCAATATGCACATATATATATATATATAAATACACCAAATAGACCTAAATATACATGTATGTATAGGAAAATTTTCAGATACATACATATATATATATATATATATATATATATATATGTGTGGTTTCAATCTATATCTATACCTATGCCTATACCATACATATATCTATGCAGAGTACATAACTTGTACAAGTTTTTAAGGGAAAAGTAGGGTCTGTGACTTTTTTTCATGAAAGAGACACTTCAATGTCAAAAAACTCACTTGAATGTACTCAAAACAACACAAAATATATATTTAAAATTAATAATTTTTATTTAATAAAAGTAAAATAAAATTTAATAATTTAATTAAAGAGTGAAAAATACACTTTTTTGTCAATGACTGGATTTAAAAATAACAAGGTCATATATAACTTTTGAATCAAGGCATTGTTAAACTATATTAATAATTAGATGTTTCCAAGAATTTAAATTACATCGAGTGGGATTACCAATACAAATTTTGTAAATAAAATTATATTCTGTTGATTAACTTACACACTTTTTTAGAAATGGGGCTTAGAGACAGAAAAAGCAGTATTTGCTATTAGGTTGCAGCTTTTTTCTTTTTTTTTCAATTTTTCATAACTGATGTTCTACTTAAGGCAATCTGTCTTTTGGTAAGAAGGAGCTGATTTTGTTTGCTTAAATTAGCCTACTATCTGGGGTGCCTGGGTGGCTCAGTCCGCTAAGCCTCTGACTTCAGCTCAGGTCATAATCTTGAGGTTTTGGGAGTTTGAGCCCCGCGTTGGGCTCTGTGCTGACAGCTCAGAGCCTGGAGCCTGCTTCGGATTCTGTGTCTCCCTCTCTCTCTTTCCCCCCGCTTGTGCTCTCTCTCTTTCTCTCAAAAATGAATACGTGTAAAAAAAAAAAGGAAAAAAAATTAGTCTACTACCATTCAGCAGGATGTCACAAAGCAAACATGGAAATTTACAGGTTATGCTTCATCTCTAAAAATATAAACAATGAAAATGTTGGTAACATAAAAAGAATAAGAAACATGAGATGGAAAAGTAATGACGATGTATGTATAAAGCACCATTATTATATAGTTAGGTCTACATTATCAAAAGAGCACAATTCTAAAGTGAATGAAATTTTACATAGGAAATGAAAACAAATGAACTAAGGAATTCAGGCCAATTTATTGTTCATTTCAGATAAAAAATGACATACCTACATTCTTTACATCAATGTTTAGGACCAATGTAAAAGTAGAGATATTACAGAATTATATTGAATCTTCGTTACTTTGGTGCCTACTATTTTTTTTGCCTCCTTAATATTTCTCACACTGCTTCATGTGTTCATTCTGTCACGTTATATTAGTTAAAATCCTATCTATTTATCCAAGCCCTACCTCAAATGCCTCTTTCCTTGTATTAGCCTATAAGCATTATTGCAGTGTTAATTTCATTCCAATTTAGTATCTGAGAATATCTGCTTAGCACTAATTATGTGCCATATACTCTCTCGGTGCTTTTTCAGTGCTCTCGGTTAACATTCTGCTTCATGTTTTTCCCAATATCCTCAATTAATTGTTCATAACTTAAAGATAGGATAACATCTGATTCACTTAAGAATATTCTACGTGGTGGGGCGCCTGGGTGGCGCAGTCGGTTAAGCGTCCGACTTCAGCCAGGTCACGATCTCGCGGTCCGTGAGTTCGAGCCCCGCGTCAGGCTCTGGGCTGACGCTCAGAGCCTGGAGCCTGTTTCCGATTCTGTGTCTCCCTCTCTCTCTCTGCGCCTCCCCCATTCATGCTCTGTCTCTCTCTGTCCCAAAAATAAATAAACGTTGAAAAAAAAAATAAAAATTAAAAAAAAAAATATTCTACGTGGTGTATTATGCTAAGCGAAGTAAGTCAGAGAAAAACAAATACCATATAATTTCACTCATATGTGTAATTTAAGAAACAAATAGATGAACACATGGGAAGGGGGAACAAATTAAAAAAAGAGCTAGGGAAACAAACCTTAAGAGAATTATAATGATAGAGAACAAACTGAGTGTTGATGGAGGGAGGTGGGTGGGGGATGGGCTAGGTGGGTGATGGTTACTAAGGTGGGCACTTGTGATGAGCACTGGGTGTTACCTGTAAGGGATGATCACTGAATTCTACACCTGAAACCAATATTGCACTGTAAGTTAAGTAACTATAATTTAAATAAATATCAGAAACAAAATAAATAAACAAATAAAAAGTAAAAGAATATGTACTTTCTTCAATGTTTTTTGTTTTTGAGAGAGAAAGAGGAGAGATGGAGCGTGAATGGGGGGTGGGAGGGGTTCAGGGAGGAGACGCAGAGAGAAAGGGAGACACAGAATCTGAAGCAGACTCCAGGCTCTGAGCTGTCAGCACAGAGCCTGACGTGGGGCTCAAACTCACGAACTCATGAGATCGTGACCTGAGCCAGAGTCGGAAACTTAACCGACTGAGCCACCAGGCGCCCTTCTATATACTTTAGATCTAAGTTCAATACATATATATATATTTCTTATGTAAATTTGAGTTCCTGACAGAAGTAGGTTTTCTCACATCATAAAGGAAAAACAAACTGCCTCCGTTCTCCTTTTCCCTCATCTCCTGTAGCTGTCATTCTCCAGTGTAGGTCTGCTCAAAATTACTACTTCTGTTTCTTCTCTACCTCCCTCAGAGAAATACAAGAATGTGTAAATCATGGCTAAGGATTTTTACAGGAGTCTTACAAACATAAGCAAGTACTTTGTAACCCTACATCACATAGAGAAATGGAGTCATGGACTGCTTAAACAAATCGTAGAAGGATTTTCTTTTTTAAGCTCACTTAAAATTAGGAATCAGAAAAAAACATGTCCTTAAATCATAAAAGCTCTCAGCAGAATTTTCACTAGGAAGAAATAAACACTTTGATCACATAAATTGAAGTTAGTTATAATATACTGAAAGGTAATCTGTTCTCCATGTCAAATACCTTCAATCTGTTGAAGAGTCTGTTGCTAACCACTTATATGGCCTTAGGCATGAACCTTAGTCTTTTTTCCACATCAGCATCTTTATCTGAAGTAAAAATGGCAGATTCAATGATCTCTAAATTCTCTTAAAGCTATGGTAGATGCTATAAAAGGTCACTTTCCTATTACTACTGAGTTATAAACCATTCCTCTATCGTTAAAATTATATCTCTATGTTTTCAACCTTTTGTGTCTATGTTGTTTTATAAATAGGTTAGATTCATATAATCTTTTCTATTCCACATATGTTACAGCATATTTATTTTAAAGAAATGCATCAGTTTCATCGAGCTAGTGAATATTATTCTCATGGGGTATGAAGGAAAGAAAAAGATGCACAACTTTTCCTATTCTCTGCTGAAGCTCATCAAGGCTGAATGGAGAGAATAGCTGGACATTTACATTATTAATTTCCTTTATTATTTAAATTGTTCTAATCAATTACTTTAGAATAACAGTCCTTTTTTGCATCTCACTTTTAGGCTACAGATTCATTAACATTAAATACGAAAACTTGTTTTTTTTTTTTTTTTTTTTGAGACAGAGAGAGACAGAGCATGAATGGGGGAGGGGCAGAGAGAGAGGGAGACACAGAATCTGAAACAGGCTCCAGGCTCTGAGCCATCAGCCCAGAGCCCGACGCGGGGCTCGAACTCACGGACCGCGAGATCGTGACCCGAGTTGAAGTCAGACACTTAACTGACTGAGCCACCTAGGCGCCCCGAAAACTTGTTTTTTTAAAAACAAAGTGCAGAATTAATTGGTGCAGTTGCCCCTTATGGAATATTAGTGGACCTAAACAAGGTAGCAAAATGAACCTGTCTCTCTGCCTTTTGCATCATAAGAATTTGTGGGATGGAAACGATTTAGAAAATATATGGAGAAATGTTTGCAACAGTTTATCTTAAAATCTTTTTTTATTTTTTTGAGAGACAGAGGGAGAGAGAAAGAGAGAGACACAAAATGCAAAGCAGGTTCCAGGTTCTGAGCTGTGAGCACAGAGACCTACACAGGGCTCCAACTCACAGACTGTAAGATCATGACCTGAGCTGAAGTCAGACGCTTAACCCACTGAGCCACCCAGGCACCCCTTTCTCAAAATCTTCATGTCTCTTCTCTCTTTTGATTGAGACTTTGAAACACCTATTCTATAAGATCGGATCTATGGCTTATAAAATGAGGATATATACTAATATTGATAATTTGACTTGCTAGAAATAGTTTAAAGAGCTCTTAACTCATATTTTTAGAGAAAGCTGAATAGATGATGAAAGTCTCCTATAGCGAAGCTCTCCACCAAAATTTAGGAAAAAAAAAAAAACTTCTTTAGAAAGTAAATAAGATATGAAAACTGTTATTCAGTGTATGTAAAGAAAAGAAAAATACACACATATTCACACACATAAGCACAGTTAAGGACCCACAGGAGATCCAGAATGATAAAGTTACCAATCAACTCCCTTATTGCCTATGATATTAATTTATTGCTTACACTAATGAATAAAATAAAGCCTTTTTTCTTCTTCTTTGATTCAGCAACTGAGCCACTTGGTTTATAGCATGTCTGTACATCCGGTCCTCTAGTTTTATTGCATCTTAAACTGTACCAGTCCTCTTTTCTGGGACATCTAAAAATCATGTGTGTACTCAAATATACAATGATGAAGTATTTTGGGAGATACTAGCTAATTATATCTAGTAGTCAATCAGAAAAAAAATCCTACTCCACCCAGTGTAGTCTGAAAAAGTTCCCCTAAGATTTCTGAGAGTCTGAAATCCATTTGATCAGTGAAATTCATAGCACAGAACTGTCACAGATGTGTACCCAAAATCCTGGAGCTCTGCCTTTTCATAATAACCAAGTGACTTTGAGAAAGTAATAGATATGTTTTGTTTTTAGATTTTATAGGTAGATAAATAGACATTCAAATTTAGAATATTCATCTTATTATCTTCATAATAAGCATTTAAAATATTTCTGCTGTTGTTACTAACAGTATTTTGTTTTCATTTAGAATTCAAAATATGCATTGATAAAATAATTGCAACTAATTCCATTCATCACCAACCATATATTATTAAATTTTTACATATATCAATTTGTTTAAAACTCAGAGTAAACCTGAGGATATGCTATTATTATTACCATTTACTGATGAGCAAAATTAATATTAAAATATTAATCAAATGTTCCATTCAATATTTGGCCCTAGAGGTTTCTTACTGCTTTCATTCTCAAATTTTAAATTTTGTTACCATAAATCAGTCCAAAATCATTTATTGGGAAGAAAATAACCAGAGTAAAAATGCATGCATATCAGCACTTTTGCTGCCCAAAGAATGAATTATTAAAGATGTGCAGAGAACCACAAAACCCTTTAAAAATCTAATATGTGAAGTTATTCACATTCTACTTTCTATGTTATAGTGTGACAACTGCAGAAAAACAGTGAAAAAAATTCACTAACATGATAATCAGACACAGTAAGAATAGCAGTTGAAAAGGTTAGGTCACCATAAAATGTCCAAATCACATCATAACCTCACATTTTCACTTCCAAATTATCCTTTCCCAGCAGGGTAGAAATAAGAGATTCAAAGTGCATAACCTTTCATCCAACATTATTGCTGTGCTAGAGAGAAGGCTTAAGTAACTTAATTTTTCTCACAAAACCTGATGTTGATATTTGGCAGCTTCTAATCTGGCTGGGTGCCCTGACATGAATTGCAGATTCTCTGCGCTCCTTTTGAGAAGAGTTTGAGGAGGATAAAAGCAGATGCAGACAAACGCAGATGGAGCCCAGAAGCCAAATAGCATGAGTCTCCTCATGTAGGAGTAGATTTGGCAGCCTCACACTGTTTTAAGGAGGAAAGGTAATTTTCTATAAAGTAATTAGATAGTCGCTTAACTCAAACAAACCATTGTGGTGATTGTATTTTGTTTTCGTAACTTCAGGAAAAGTACTTTGGATGCAAGTTAAAATTAAACAGTTGTTTTTGGTTGTTACTGGCTTTGATTATCATTTTTTTTTTAAAGGCAATAATGAAATTGTAGGGTTGAAAGTGATATTTAAATTGGAACATATCCTAACTGATCTCCACAATCAAAGTCAATATTGACCTTTACAAACAGATACAACAAAATGAAAGGCTGCCATTGCCTGGTGCGGCAATTTTAAGTCTTATTTCCAAGTTTCTTGATTTTCTCATTATTACTCTAAACTTCTTAGGGTTGCATTATTTCTCTTTAATCTTCTATTACAGAGCTGGAGGCTCTCATACCTGTTCCTTCATGCCCTTCCATCAAGTTTTCCACAATGGTGGTTCTCTATTTTCTTGTTACTTCTTGGGGATAAGAAGGGGCATTTTCTTTTCATTTCCATTGGAAGGTTCTCAATTAGTATACTTTCTGACCCCTCAACACCACTGTACTCATTCTGCCTTGGGTAGAGGGGTGATTAACTCAACTTTGTATAACTTTTCTTATGCACAGGAAATACCTACTATTAATTGATCCTAAAAAGTTTATGCTTTACAAGGTCCTATCAGTCCCTGGCATATTTGCAGTTTTGAGCAGTTAATTTTAGAGACCTTAAACTTTGATATACTCTTTAGACAGCCTAAAACATAAAACAAAAAGAAATTTAAGAAAGTGATTAAGGCTACCCATGTGTACAGGATATATGACATTAGGCCTTGGATTTTAGTTTGTAGACAAGGTATTTTAAACCTGGAAGAGACTTATGTTTATCCAGGTGATATTTTTACAGTTGAGCTTATTTATTTATTTATTCATTCATTCATTCATTCAATCATTCATATTTCTGAGGCCTGTGCAAGATGTTCAAGCCAGGTCTCTGGTGACTACAGGGACTTGAGCAAAGACATCACCTTAAGAAAAAATGTCTAGACTTCAGAATAAGTGCTGGACATCTACAGGCTTGGCAAAGTTGCTTGGACCTCAGAGAAAGCTTACAAGGGACCACTTTGGGCGCTGTGGTATTCTGCAAGACAGACCTCACAGGGCTTAACAGCTAGCAGAACCCCATTATTGAGGTCTGATAAGTAAAGAGTGGTTGTTGGGGTTTAGCAAGCAAAAGGCATGGAGACTTTGTGGCTACCCTCTGCAAAGGCCAGATTGCTTGTGATCCTGCAAGCGAACAACCATACCTGTAGTTCGTTCAGGTGGCTTCGGCATGCATGCTTTCATCACTTACTTCACAAGTGCAGCATTTCCTAAATAGGCATAGATGAAGCAAGAGAATCTTACATCTGTAAAGATCTTTTAAAATCTGATTTACAGAATATTTGCTACTTTTATATCACATGCCCTCTAAATTTTACGTGTGTTTCACAGCACTAGCAAAGTTCTGGCTTTAAAATATAAATGCAAAGCCTGTATGGGTAGGGCTAGATTAGCAGCCCCAAATTTTTTCTTATAGTCCCAGTGAAGAAAAATATCATGAACGAGGCCTAGCCTGAGTCTCCTAGCCAGTGCAAGGAACCACAACAACTCTAGTTGGTTCTAAATTGGTTAACTTCACATAAGAAAGAAACCTCCTGAGGAGGCAGATTTCTTCAGTGTAAACAGTTCCATAAGGGCAACAGAAGAAGGTATCCAGAAGAAGACTTTTCCAGAAGAAACAACCATTGTGATGCATGACTGAAAACACCCACTTACAAGGCAGTGTAAATACTGGGTTCCTAGCTAGAGACCAAATGAATATAGAACTGGGTGTCAGAAACCAGAGACTCAAAGGGGTAATAGAACTTAGACGATTGTGCAAAATGGTAATATAGGAAGACCAACACCAGTCAGTTGATGGTTGATATCTTCCAATTTTTTTTTCAAAACTTAAGAAGAAAAGGACACTTCTATTAGTCTGCTAGGGATGCCATCACCAAGTACCACTGACTGGGCAGCTTCTCACAGTCTTGGAGGCTACAAGTTTGAAATTAAGGTGTCAGGGTTCATTTCTTCTGAGGCTTGGAGAAGGTAGTCTTTTCTCTTTGTCTGCAGATGGCCTTCCTTCTGTGCTGTCTTATATCCAAATTTCCTTTTCTTATAAGGACACAGTCATACTGGATTAGGACCCACACAATGACCTCATTTTAACTTAATTGCCTCTTTACAGGCTTATCTCCAAATATATTCACATTCTGAAGTACTGATGGTTAGGACTTCAACATAGGAATTTGGAGGGGACACAATTCAGACCTAACAAAGCTAACCGGGAATGGTTCCTCAAAACACCAATGATGCCATGTTTATCATACTTCATTCCTGCTTGTCCATTGTTTTACTTGTGCCAGTTTCCCAATCTTGGGAGCTCAAATCACTTGTGGAACACACAATTTAAGATTGCAGAACAATTTAAAATTTTAGGACTTCACCCTTATCTTGTCAAGTGCTTCTGGGCTTGTGTTCCTGAACATTCTTAAGGCTGTCATCTTCAGATGGCCTGTGTTTACTTTAGATAAGAGTAATTTAGGCTGATTTTTAGAGTGGAGACAACTCACTGTCAAGAGATGATTTACAAAGCCATAGAACTGGAAAGTGATAGGGCCAGGGCCAGACTGCACTAGTGTAAATATTCTTATGCAATCAACATGTGCTAAGTCTTTTTTTTTTTTTTCAACGTTTATTTATTTTTGGGACAGAGAGAGACAGTGCATGAACGGGGGAGGGGCAGAGAGAGAGGGAGACACAGAATCGGAAACAGGCTCCAGGCTCTGAGCCATCAGCCCAGAGCCCGACGCGGGGCTCGAACTCACGGACTGCGAGATCGTGACCTGGCTGAAGTCGGACGCTTAACCGACTGCGCCACCCAGGCGCCCCAGCATGTGCTAAGTCTTCAACTGAAAAAGCACAGAAAATAAGTCATATTAATTATAAAATGATGCTGGATGATTCCTCAGCAGCTGTGGGAAGTTTCCTGAGGACACGATTTTGAATCTTTACTATATCCTGTTTTACCCATTAGTCTGCAATTATATGGCCATTGTTACACTACTATTTAAAACATGACACTAAACAACAGGTTAAAATTAATAAAAAGTCTGAAACCAGATAATTCATCTAAAAATTAATAAACAGATGTTTATAAAAAGTTTGAAAGCTTGGAAATGTTCTAAAATGTTATTAAATGTGATATTTGTTTTCCATTAAATGAGTCTATATCTTCTTTTACTAACTAATAAACAGCTAAGGGGTCATTTTCTTTGCCACTCTTTCTCCTATTTGTTTAAATCATACCAAAGCAAGACAACCTTGAAATTTGATTTATGCGAAGATATATCCATTCATCTATGAATGTGACTCTTGGCCTGTTTCTACAGTTTGGCTATTGTAAATAATATTGCAATAAACATAGGGGTACATGTATCCCTTTGAATTAGTGTTTTTGTACTTTGGAGGTAAATACTGAGTGGTGCAGTATCTGGACCATAGCGTAGTCCTATTTTTTATTTTTTTTTGAGGAGCCTCCATACTGTTTTCTATAATGGCTACACCAGCTTGCATTCCTACCAACAGTGCATATGGGTTCCCTTTTCTCCATATCCTCGCCAACACTGATTGTTTCTGGTGTTTTTTATTTTAGCCATTCTGACAGGTGTGAGGTGATATCTCATTGTGTTTTGATTTGCACTTGTCTGATTATGAGTGCTGCTGAGTATCTTTTCATGTGTCCGCTGTCCATCTGTCTGCCTTCTTTGGAGAAATGTCTGTTCATGACTTCTGCTCATTTTTTACTTATTTATGCATATAAGAGAGAGACAGCACAAGTGGGGGAGAGGCAGAGAGAGGGAGAGACAGAGAATACCAAGCAAGCTCCGCACTTTTAGGGCAGAGCCCAACACACAGCTCAAACTCACGAAACCATGAGATCATGACCTGAGCCAAAACCAAGAGTCAAGAGTCGGATGCTTAGCTGACTGAGCCACCCAGGCGCTCCTGCCCATTTTTTAATTGGATTATTTGTTTTGGGGGTATTGAGTTATATCAGTTCTTGATATATTTTGGATATTAACCCTTTATCAGGGGTCATTGGTAAATATCTTCTGCCATTCAACAGGTTGCCCTTTAGTTTAGTTTTCAATTTATATACACACCTATACAAACTCTGAGATTATTTTCCTAGGGAATCCGTTGAACATATAAATCAATTTGAGAAAACTTAACATCTTTCCAATATTGAATCTTCCAATCATAAACGTGGTTTATTCTTCCTTTTATTTGTATCTCTATAATTTCTCTCAATAATTTTTATACTTTTCTATTTAGAGGTCTTGCATAGACTTATTTCTAGGAGTATTATTTTTCTTGCCAATGCAAATGATATATAATTACAAAATTCATTTTCCAAATTGTTTCTTGGCTAAATATATGTAAATAACACAAATTTTTAGATTGACCTTATATCCAGTTGGTTTGCTAAGTCATATTTAATTTTAATAGTTTAGCTATTTTATTATAAATGTTTGCAATATTATTTGCAAAGAGTGAGAGCCTTTTTTTTTTCCTCCAGTCCTACATACTTTATTTCTTATCTTGCAGCAATAAGGAACTCTAGAACAATGAAAAACCCAAGCGGTGACAATGGGCATCCTTATATATTTGTGATCTATTAGTATTTCATCATCAGGTATGCCTCTGCAGGTTTTTGTGTGTTTGCCTTGTTTTGTTTTGTTTTAGATTCATAATTGAATTAAATAAGGTTTTTTATACTCCTGCTACGTTAAGTTGATAGTGATAATCGTTGGTTGGTTTTGGTTTTTAATCATGAAACTGTATTGGTTTTTGCTTTATCAAATGCTTTTTTTCTGAATCTCCTGACATTACTTTCCTCATCTTGGCACAAGCTGGAAGTTTTTTTCCCTTGTTCTGTTAATGTAGTGAATTACACTAATTGACTCCCAGTATTAACTCAATCTCACCTTCATGAATTAAACCCATTTTGGTGATAACATATACTTTATCTTATGTATCATTGCACTTAGTGTGCTTATCTTTTGTTTAGGATTTTTCAACTGTGTTCATCAGATACTTTAGGCCATAGTTTTTCTTTCTTGTAATACTCTTGTGAGATTTTTATGTAAGGTAATGTGGTCTCAAAACAAAAAGTTGTGCATTTTTTCCTGTCATTTGAAAATTCATGGATATATTAATAGTATTTCTTTCTTAAACATTTGGAAGAATTCACTAATGAAACCATCTGGGTCTGTAGTTAATTTGAAAAAAGTTTTAAATTATGAATTCAATTTATTCAATAGATAAGGGCTGCAGAGATTTTTTTTCTTCCTTCCTAGTTTGCCCTTAAACTTCAAAACTTATTCATTCCAATATAGAATGTCCAGAGTTCTTTGTCTTTTGGAACTCTTTCTGAATCTTTAGCTACCATGGTAGCAAAAGCAAAAGAGCAGAAACACTAATATAAAAAAGAAGCTGGTGCATAATCACATAAACTACTTTCACAATTCAATTATCGTTAGAGATGATCAAATGGATATTTCATTCTCATCAAGTTAAAAACAAAGAAATTGAAAACTTTCACATGGATTTTCTTAATTTTATATTGCATTCCATAAAATTATGTTTTACTATTTTTGTTAAATACAGAGTTATGAATGTATTAGAAAAAATGCCTTTTTTTCAAACTTGTTAAACAGATAAAAGGTAAGAAGCTACTTAGGTAGCTTAGGTAAGAAATCTGGTACATTTAATAAATTGACAGATCTTAATCAGATGTGAGTGGTTTAGGTTTACATGTTTGTATTCAATTTTCAAGTTTATACCTTAAACCAAGTATACATTAATATGTATAAATAGTTAAAATATGACGTACATAAATACACATATTTTAATATCTCATTAAAAGTTTACATTTTGAAAAATATACTCTTTTGCTTTATATTCTAGCAGTGAACATATTTTGGGTCACATAAAACTTAGATAAGATTACTAGAATTAAAATGTTGCTAGTGCTATTTCTTTGGTATGACGTACAAATTTATTTAATACTAAGTATTCAGCAGTGATCTTAAAATCATTTAAAATACTTGCACCTTTGATTGTATAGTGTTTCCTAACATTTGTCAATTCTAGGATAAAAAAAGTTACCTTCTTAATAACAAAACTCGGTGTTTGAAACTAATTCTAATACTTTACATCAAAGCAAGGACGAAATACATGTTCAATTATTAATACAGAAAAACATTAAATAAAACCTTACATTTTAATTTACATTTTTCCTAAAATGCCTATAAAAAAACCAAAAAACAAAAAACAGCCAAACACTAAATATAGCACCCATTATATTATTAATGTCAACACAATATGACATCACTATGGATGACATAAAATGTTGCCTAGTTGCTTTCTAGTACTAAAACAAATCAGGCTTGCTGGAAATTCAGAGACCACAGAAATGTAAGTATGAATGTCTGTTTAAATATTTGATAACACTACTAAATATCTAAGTAAATATGGTAAAATTATAGTGTATAACAACATATTTGAAAATGTTTTCTAGTTCTTACAAAGCCAAAAATGTTTTTATAAACACATGGTATTTTTCTACAATATCAATAATGAATAGATTAGAGGAAGATTAATAGTTTAGTAAAAGCAGTTTAACTCAGAGCTTAATTTAATACAAAACAATTCAATGATTTAACCTTGATCAATATTCAATATGTAACCTAGAATTATTAATTGGTAATTTAAATGTGTTGAGATTTAAACTTTGTTACATCGACCTAATAGTTAAGTTACTGAATTGTCTTCATATTTGCCTGTTCTTCTCCTGCAGTCGGCCTGACTGAGCCTTGTTTGGATCCCTGCTATATTACTTGTATAAGTCAACACAACAGCCAATTCCATATGAACAAATTCTCAACAAATTTAGAACAGCTTTTGTTGGAAATATCACTAGTCCACCTTTGGCTGAACCCAGAACACTTGGAGTGTATATATTTTTGCTCAGATAAAACACTAAGAAACAATGGTTGTCTCTCAATCAAAATGGATAAATAGAGGTAAGATATTGCGACTGTTTTCCTCTTTTTTCTCTTGCACTCAAGATCAAAATAAACTCAAACATGAGCCTCATGAGGTGGAAAAAAATCTTCAGAGAGACAACAAGGCATCCAGGGATGAGAACAAGGCTCTTAGAAAAGAAAATAAGTCCCTTTGGAGAGAAAATAAAGCTCTTCATCAAGAAAACAAAGCCTTCCGAATGGACAATCATTTGATCTGGGAGGTGAATCAATCCCTGAGAGAGCAAAACCAGGCTCTATGGAAGTTTAAAAATGTGATTTTGGAGAGCCAAAGACCACCAGAGAAAAAAATCAATTCTTTGAACACAGAAAGAAAGTGTCATTGGCAACAGAATCGAGCCCTGGAGGCTCAGATCAAGGCTCTCAGAGAACAGGAGAAAGCCTTCCAGAATGAGGCGAAAGCTCTTCAGGAAGAAATACAGTCTCTCCATGAGGAGATCAAGGCCCTGAAACACCAGGAGAGAGCACTCAAGATGGAGGAACAAGACTCGATGAAAGAAGGAATAGCACTAGAGATGGAAGAACGGGCTCTGTGGAAGGAGGAGCAGGCCCTTCGTGAGGAGAACAAGGCTCTTAGAGAAGAAAACAGTGCACTTCAAGAGGAGGAAAAAGCCCTTCGGGAAGAGGCAAAGGTCCTTGAGGAGTGGAATAAGATTCTTCTGGGAGAAGATAAGAAACACACTTATGGGGAAAATGCACAATAAAACAAAGCAGGAGAATTGTGACTTGAAGATGTAACCAACAAACCATGAAGACCATTGACATTCCAGTAAAAATAAAACTTTTGAAGGTGAAATACTATTGTTAGGATTGAAGTCAAATCTGGAAATTTACAGTACTTGGTATCTGGTCCTGGAAACTAAATAAAGTTCTGAGAATTTAAAAAAATAAAGGAAATGATTCTTTTAGGTTTACTTACATTTTACATTACTATTAGAGGTATATATTTTTCTACAGTGCAAAGATGTATTGTTCAAAACGTGACACTGAATGGGCAAAGGGTTTTCCCTTTAAGTTCAAAAACATTGGATGAATATTATAAGAAATTAACAGAATGGGAAATATTTGTCTCAAAACTCATTCTTAGAATTATGAATATATGAAATATAAAGTTTTGCATACTTCATTCATATGTATTGTAGAAGAATATCCTGCCTCTTTATGCTTATTTCAGTAATCTAGTTGGGGAGCTAATCAAATAACAAGAATTTTAAAAATAGGTGATAGTACAAGAATTGAGTGTTCACTGCCCTCCCCCACTTTCTCTTTATTTCTCCTTTCAGCTATTGTCTTTCTCCTTTTGCTTTCGGGGAGGGAGGCTGTTCTCCATCTAATCAATGTATTAAAGAAAGAAAAGAAGGAGAGAATAGAGTCCAAACTTACAACAAGCGTTTTGGAATTTGGAATGTAAACGTGTAGAGTTCATAATACAAGTTGGGGGAGAAAGAAATGGAGTTTTCAGAAGTGTTAATGTTGATAATTGATCTAACTGAATGCTCTTCAAAACAAACAAACAACTGAGTCACATGAACTCATGGATTAAAGTTACATATGTAATGGCAGAACATTAGATTACAAACCATGTAGAGGGTTGGTGCCATACCTTGCTTTTCATCATTGCAAATTTTGAGCACTTAATAATCAGGGTAAATGTTTAATGGGTTTTATTGAATATAACTGAAGTTATATCTCATTCTGATTCTTTTCTGGTATTGGGGAATGGAAGAGTAAGAAAACTATAGGAAGATAATACTTTATTTGCTGCCACATCTGCAAAAGCCCAACATACATTTGTTGAATATCTATAATTAGCACTCTATTAAGCAATACACTTACATTTAAGTATAAAAAGTGAAAAAAGACTTGTCTCCTGAGTTTAACAATTCCACTGAGTATAAAAGAAGAAAACATTATTACTTTATTCCTTAAGAAAGTCTATCTGGCCTCAGGCTCTGTGCTGACAGCACTCTCTGTCTCTCTCTGTCTCTCAAAATAATAAACATTTTTTTTTTTAAAGTCTATCTGCCTGGAAACAGTTTTCAGACCACTGTTTCTAGGAACTTATAGCCACTATTTAAATAAAATAATCAGCCTTGGAGAAGATTAAAAAGCAAAGAATGTAGATGTATGCTTGACTGATCTGCAGTCCAATCGGGACAGGGAAGAAACACAAATTCAGCATTGTTTCTACCTCAAAAGATGTGGAAGAAGCCTGTAGGCAGGAGAATGGCCAAATTAATGTTCTATGAATATGTGACTCTAATGCCTACACATTAATTTTGATATTTTTTTGTTCAGAAAAGAGTCCTTGCTCTGCAAATTCCCTGCTGTAGAATTTAGGACAAATAAACTATTTTATACTTTGGTGATGAGGTCAGGAGAGCAGTGTCTATGGAGTGGGTGTAGTTATCAATGACTTCTCTTAGTGAGAACGTTGCCATTATTATATAATATTTAAATTAGTAGCAACTCAGGTTAAACTGTAAGGCTTAGTACATTTGGATCAGATTTCAATCTCTCCTCTTAAATTTAAATGCTAACCTGAAAACTGGCACTATTACAAAGAAATCTTGGTTAATGTTTGTAGCCCACTCTATAAGACAAAAATTACGTAAGTAGAGAATGGATTAAAACAATTTATATTGATATCAACATTGCAGACAAATCAAAAGTTTCTACTAAAATGTCCAGTTACCATATTTATGAAATACTATATTGAAAAATGTATTTTCCCATATAAGTGGGATACAATTATATGTACATTAAAAAGTTTTCATATTTATTGTTAGATATAAATTTCATGGAAATTGTGTGGTGAAAGGAGAAAATATTTGTGGATGAAAAATGGGGGCATTTGATGCTCACAATGCAGGAACTTTAGTGTATATGAACTTTGTTTCTTTGTTGTTCATTTCTAGATTTTTCCTCGTAGTTTCCAAAAAGTATGGTCACCTGAATACCTAATGTTCCCAATGGGATTGTCCCTCCTCCAGATCAGCAGTCATTAACTGCAGGACAGAACAGTGGCATTGATGCTCCAAATATCTTCTTAGAGATGATGGATTCCTTAGCTTTCCCACGGCACCTTCACTCTAAACCCATATATACTAATCTCCATATATTTAAGGCCACGAGTTCCAGGCTCTGAGGTCCATCCATCTTCACTTTGATTTATAATTCATGATGCCCTATATGACCTGTAATATATCCCAATTCAACATTATTCCTCCCCTTCCTAAACATTTTAACAAATATCTCATATCTTGCCCTTTTTCTGAATGTTCCTTTGGTCCTCTTAACCTAGACAGACTTCAGTGTTACTGTTCTCTTAGTATGCCTTGAAGGTGAAGGCGTTTAGGCACCAGCAAAGATGGAACTAGTGTAGGCTTCCTCATTTCCCCATTTGTAAAAATTTTATCCTGTTTCCTCCTACAAAAGACTTTGTTTCAATGAAGCACATATGAGATACCACTTCGATCTTATGTGATATTTCATATTCAGACTTCCTGTTTGCTCATTCAGACATTAAAACCTTTAGAACCTGGCTCACAATATTTCTCTTCACCCCTCCTGCTTTTACCTCTTCTGTATGGCTTCAAACTGCACACAGAGGATCAGTCCAGAAATGTTCTACTCAGCATCTTGGATCTTGTTTCCAAAAACCATTGCCTCCATATCACCTCAGTCTCCATCCCCAATGTTATATCTCAACACCTTTATGATTAGCAAGTACCCTGACTCTAACCTAATTCTCTGCCTAGTGTAGAGTAATAATTGCCTGTAGGGAATACTAATCTCCAGTTCACTGTAATTCCTATCCCTAGTTCACATAAATAATTTTATCAGTCCCTGGAGGTCTTTTCATTGCCAGAAGATCTACAAGAATAAGCCAAATCTTCCAGGCTGATAGCACAGTGCCTGCTTGGGATTCTTTCTCTCTCTCTCTCTCTCCTCTCTCTCTCTCTCTCTCTCTCTCTCTCTTCTCTCTTCTCTCTCTCTCTCTGCCCTTCCCCTCCCCCCTCTCTCTCTTTCTCTCTCAAAATAAATAAATAAAAATTAAAAATTAAAAAAAATTTTTTTAACGTTTATTTATTTTTGAGACAGAGAGAGACAGAGCATGAACGGGGGAGGGGCAGAGAGAGAGGGAGACAGAATCGGAAGCAGGCTCCAGGCTCTTAGCCATCAGCCCAGAGCCCGATGCGGGGCTCGAACTCACGGACCGCGAGATCGTGACCCGGGCTGAAGTCGGACACTTAACCGACTGAGCCACCCAGGCGCCCCAAAATTAAAAATTTTTAATGAAAAAAAGAATAAGCAAAAGCTATTGCTATATTATTTGAAAACAGTGAGACAAGATATTCAAAGACTGAGGGGTACTGAAATGTGCTCACAGAGACTCTCCATATTGGCTCAAAGAGAGGACTGTACACATCTTTTCCAACTCGGCATTCATGATGTTACATTGGTATCTTCAACTCTGCATCCTCCAAATCAATGCTTTATTTTTTATTCATTTATTTTTTGGGAGGGTGGTAAAGCTAGTTAAACATTTACCAACCCAAAGTCAAAGTACTTGAAAATTGATTAAAGAAAACAATGAAATCTATATATTTTATAATCCTTGAATTTGTCTATTTTAAATAGAGGGGTGCTTGGATGGCTCAGTTGGTTGAGTGACCGACTCTTGATTTCAGCTCAGGTCATGATGTCAAAGGTCATTGGTGAACCCTGCATTGTTCTCTGTGCTAAGAGAGCAGAGCCTGCTTGGGATTCTCTCTCTCTCTCTCTCTCTCTCTCTCTGTCCTTCCCCTGCTCACTCTCCCTGTCTCTCTCTCAAAATAAATAAGCTTTAAAAATAAATTAATAAAGAATACTGTCCAATTAATTTCAGATATTGGTAGCATCAGTTATTTATGCTGATGACATTAATGATCTATAATTTGCTGACCATGATTCATATTGTAAACAGGAAAAATAAATGGATAATTGAAACAATGAAGCAAATCGTTTTCCTCTAAAACACCATTATCATTATTTTATTTTTATCAATGCATATATTTTAATATTTACATAACCACTTAAGAATCATGTACTAATAGGGGCTCCTGGGTGGCTAGGTCGGTTAAACATCTGACTTCACCTCAGGTCATGATCTCACTGTTCGTGGTGGTTCAAGCCCCACATCGGTATCTATGCTGACAGCTCAGAGTCTGGAGTGTGCTTTGGATTCGGTGTCGCCCTCTCTCTCTGCCCCTTCCCTGCTCGTGCTCTGTCTCTCTTTCTCAAAAATAAATAAACATAAAAAAAAAAAATTAAAGAATCATATACTAACATTTTACTGTTCTTAAAAATATAATTAGTAGATAATTTTATAATGGGAATAAAGAGCATAAAGTAACTGGAAAGCTGCACAGATCTGAGAAGGAATTGAGAATAGATCACTAGCTATGTTATGTTCAGGGTACTATACCTTATGTTCAGGGACTGTAATAGACCAGACTGCAATCCCAAGAAAATGGCTCCCTATGGGTCTCCATAGGAAATCATTGTATAGTTTAAGGATGCTAGGAAAATATTAGAGCTATCTGAAATTACAGATTTTGCACTGAAGGGGTTGTGATAAATTCACAGTGAAAAGTGAAAAAGACCGACAATTAGATCAACAAAGGAGAACATATTTATGGCTATTTATTTTACTAAATAAAAACAAAATAAAACAATCATGATTCACATATTTTTGATATTCATATTTCTGAAAAAAATTAAAAATATAAGTTTACTCAACAATATTAAAGTAGAATATTTGATATTATCCAAGATTTTGCTCCAACCTTTATTTTAAATTCTAAAGACTCTGGATCTATCTTTGAGGCAGTAAAATTACATGTTTTATATATGTATTTTATATCTCCTAAAAATAGCTAGCAACATTCAGTTTATAGAAACTATCACTATTACCACTGCATAGTGGCAAATTTTAATATCTTTGATAAAAATTTTAAACACCTTTCTGATTTAAACTCATTAGAATATAAAATTAGAAGTAAAATTTCACTACAACACATAATGCCTTAACAAATGAGACCAAAATGACCTGTAAAAATCTTTTCTATAAATACTAGGGATTCAATTTCCCAAGTGTGATAGTTTGCAAAAACAGTTTTATTATGTCATCACTCCTTATGTTCACACCCCAATTGTTTTCCCACATTGAATCTAAGCTAAACCACCTGATTTGCTTTGGTCAAGGGGATGTAACCAAATGGCACAAGTGGAACCTCAAAAAAACATTTGCCTATTTCTACTTATATGCTACTATCTCTACCATTGCCCTCAGAGCATTCCTGGGCTAGTTTGCTCTAAGGTAGGGGACTTATTGATTTGATTCATTTTCTACCAGTCATCCCAGTGGAAGCCAACAACCATCTGAGCAAAGGCATGTGCATGAGCTCAGTATAAAACAGAAGAAACCAGAAGAGCCAAGTCTAAATCACCAACCCACACTCCAAATAAATGCTTGTTAATTTTAGAAACTGATATTGAACTTTTTATAAAATTAAATCAATAAAGACAATAAGGATTTGATATATTGAAATTTTTGTCTTCCTTCTCATTATTTTATGATATTTGTTTGAAAATTCTAGTATTTAAAAAGTGTAAGGCATTTTCAGTTAAACAATGACATTTTAGTATTGCTGTATACATTTATAATAATAAATTTGCTTAAATACTCATTGCTTTAAATACATTTAATCAGATCATTAGGAAAGTAGCATGGTTAACTTAAAACTGCAGTGATAATATTGTTTAAAATACTAATAAACCCTTCAATTTATATGAAATAATTAATCATAACTACTAGTAAATGATAAAATTTCAGAATGTTGTGAATTAATTTAAACTGAAAACAAGATGACATGTATCACTAATGAGTTACATATGACAAGAAAAGTGCAGGGGCGCCTGGGTGGCTTGGTCGGTTAAGCGTCCGACTTCGGGACTTCGGCTCAGGTCATGATCTCACGGTCCATGAGTTCAAGCCCCGCGTCGGGCTCTGTGCTGACCGCTCAGAGCCTGCAGCTTGTTTCAGATTCTGTGTCTCCTTCTGTCTCTGCCCCTCCCCTGTTCATGCTCTGTCTCTCTCTGTCTCAAAAATAAATAAACATTGAAAAAAAAAGTTTAAAAAAAATAAAAAAAAGAAAAGTGCAAGCACTTTAAATTATAGTGAAGTAAAGAGAGGTACATCTAAATCATACTTCTAATCTGTATTCAATCTATGAAAATCCATACAAAGATAATCTGTGAGAGTTATCTTCATACTCAGCAGAAATCATATGATAGAATGAAGGGGCCAGTATAATTTGAGAAAACTGGGTTATTCTAGCCCAGCTTCATTTATTTTTCTGGTAGAGATAGCCAATTATTAGTAAATCAGAGATAATCCATCTTCTTGGATGGCTTCATGACCAGCCACTTTCTGTTACAACAGCATCGAGTCATGTGTCCCACAGTTCCTGAACCAATCTTAATCAAAGTAGTCAGTACAGCACTAGGTAAACTTTGGAACTAGGTTAAATCCCACAGATGTCAGATATCAGAACCAACAACATTCACTGTGTTTGCAAGTTCCCTTTATTGATGACCTGTCTGAAAACTTGGTTTTCCAGAGACAAACTTCCATATAGCTTCCTCTATAGTGCAGAAAGTGAGTCCAAAATCTGATGCAGGTATATAGGAATTTAGTGATAAGTGTTATTTAATGCATTGAATAAAAGATGAATTAGCCACTTGATGATTTTCACAATAGACTACTGTCTGATAAAGCGAAGTTAGGTACATCCTCCACTTCTCACCATCACTACCATCAAAACACAACGTATTTTTGTATGGGTATATGAAATATCTATACGTTGATATCCGTACCCACATACAGTCGTTTGCTAGGGCTGTCATAATGAGGTAGCACAGATTGTAGTGCTGGAGGCTACAAGTCTAAAATCAAAATGTGGGCAGGATTGAAGTCTGAAGGCTCTACTTGGCTTCTAGATGGTCATCTTCTGTGTCTACACATGGTCTTCCTTCTGTGCCTGTGTTTTAATGGATTCTTCTTATATGGACATCAAACATATTGGATTAGGACCTGCCCATGTGACTTCATTTTATCTTAATTACCTCATTCAAGTCCCTATCTCCAAATGTAGTCACATTCTAAAGTACTAGGGGTTAGGAACTCAACATACAAATTTTAGAAGAATATACTTCAGCCCATAACACCATACATAAAATATAGATATTATTCAAGATATATCATATCATAATATAACAAATAAAACTATCATCACAAAAAAGAGACAATCTAGAATCTATACAAAAAAGATTTATGTATTTGTTAAAATAAAAAACAAAATTCTCCATGTCAAAATTTACTATTATCAAAATGGATGAACAAAGATTCAGAAAAACAGTTGCAGTATACATCTCATATTATTTATCTCTTTAAAAAAGCTGTAAATAGTAATATGAAAAAGACAAAGATCTTTGGAGGAGGAATACAGTCTGGATGGAATGAAGAAGGAAAACAAAAGGAAATCAACAGATTTCCATTCCTGACAAACTATGCCTTTCTGAGCTTGGTATATATACCCCTTGGATATTGTATCTAATCTTACCAGTGTCTCTAAGTTAAGATAAGCTTTTCTGGTCAAAACAGATTTTCTCAACCATCACATTCCATTCTGTAGAGAAAGCTGAGATGCTGACTTCCCTTTTTTAGCTGTTTTTGATGGCTTAAACCTCTCATGCGTCTCTCTTGACATATCAAGATGGGTAACAGCACTATCAGAGGAGAAAAGTCCAGGTTGGCAGGGGATTGGTTGCTCTAGCTCAATTCTGGGAAATAGAAACTCACTCACAGCCTGTTGCCATTATTTCTTGCTGTCTCAGATGACTGTAGTAGTAGTGTGGGTGGTCTGTGTGAATATATCAAGGAGAGAGCAAAGTGGGGATTCAAGTTCCCTATATACTCAGAATATCTGTAAAACATCCCCAGCATACAGTAGTACTGTGAAGAATGTTTCTGAATAAGCTTTGACCTGTAATGCTTTTTAACTACCCAGAGGATTTAAACTGCAATCTTGTTGAGGCATACTCTTTTTTTTTTTTAATTTTTTTTTCCAATGTTTATTTTTTTTTATTTTTGGGACAGAGAGAGACAGAGCATGAACAGGGGAGGGTCAGAGAGAGAGGGAGACACAGAATCGGAAACAGGCTCCAGGCTCTGAGCCATCAACCCAGAGCCCGACGCGGAGCTCGAACTCACGGACCGCGAGATCGTGACCTGGCTGAAGTCGGACGCTCAACCGACTGCGCCACCCAGGCGCCCCGAGGCATACTCTTAAATATATGCCAAAGCCATATGGAAGTGAATTACTTTGCTGATGAGTGAGTCTTACAGATCCTTTACAATCACATCTCTACATCCCTTTTTTCTTCCTGATAAATGAGTTATTTTTAATTCTCATAAAACCCTATGAGCTGGGAAGATATTATATTCTAGTTTTGGAATATGTAAAAATCTCAGGCTCTATCCCTTGACATAAATAAGAACTGAGTTGCCATTCTGCAACATGGGATTATGCCCCTATAAGGATGTTTTCCAAATTGTTTCATGTCCTACCTATAGTGACAGATCACGTTAATCCAAGGACTGTTGATAAGCCTTTTATGGCTTAACTTTAGAGAATTTTTCATCCTACCCAGGATGAGTGAATTTACATATTAGCACTCATAAAATCATCCCTAGAGTTTTGGTTTGTTGAAATTTCATGATAATGGGGACATTTTTTAAAAATTTATCATGAATTGTAGACCATTTTCTTCATAAAGATTCATGTTTTAGGGGTGAATGGGTGGCTCAGTTGGTTCAGTGTCTGACTTTGGCTCAGGTCATGATTTTGTGGTTCATGAGTTTGAGCCCCACTTCAGGCTCTGTCCTGACAGCTCAGAGCCTGGAGCCTGCTTTGGATTCTGTGTCTCCCTCTCTCTCTCTGCCCCTCCCCCACTCATGCTGTCTCTCTCTCTCTCTCTCTCTCTCTCAACAATAAAGACTCATGTTTAATAAACATTAAAGACTCATGTTTTAGTCTTTGTCATAATATTATTAATTAATATGATCCTTCTGTAAGCAGTATAAATACCACAACATAACACACATTAAAGCTTTACAAAGACAGGACACATATTGTTTTCCATTATATGATAAATGACACATTTCTTTCCCAGTAACAGAAGGATAAATTTGAAAGAATTAACTAAATTTTGTTAAAGCATATTTAGATATTGAAGAAATGAATGAGTACATTTTTGAATGTCATTGCAGGGTTACAACAGAGATACTGAAAGTAGAAGTCTATTGATAGAATTCCAGTAAGCACGGTTTAATTCCAAATCAGTCACAGTTCTGACTCGGAGAGAAAAATCTTTTTTTTTTTTTTTTTCAATCTACTTTGTGCACGTTGTTAGTGAACATATTAGCTAATGACCTGAAGGCAAATCCCTGACAATGTGATTTTGTGCTAATTGTGTGGAAAAATATTTCTAGCTTTTAAAAATGCTACATTCTGAGATGCTATAGGGAATTCATCTTCCTTATTTGAGCTATTCTATTCAACCTTCCTCAAGGGCACTGAATCATATTGAATGAGTCATCCAGTATTCACATCATATCTAAAATCAAGGAAAACTCTCAAGAGGCAATATTAGGGATTAAACACTCTCATTCTGTTTACATTCAGTCGGTATTAAAAAAATGAGTTAAAAAATCAATTGTATTAAGACTATAGATATTTTAATATCTCATCTTCAAAGTGCCTTATATTAAAATGTCAAAACTTTAGATATATTATAAAAATATTTTTATCTTTACATTTGAAAAAGCTCCTTATTTAAATTTGTTTTCTTTAAAACATTTTTTCTTGATTGTTAATCAAATTAACATATATTAGACTCCTATTAAAATAAGTGTATGTTTCATGAGCATGCTTATTAGAGGAAGGACAGTGCTTTAACAGACTTAGGTTGAAAACTATTAAGTTGAGGTATGTTAAAGGATAAGGCTGTAAAATACATGTAAATTTTAAGTTGTTGCCAGAACATTTGTTATTGATTTTAATATGATTATAAAAGCTTATTTAAAAATACTGAATCTTTGATTTATAGCACATAATAGACTTGAGGATATTTTATATTAACTGTGTGCAATATTTTATTTTCAATTAACTAAATATAAATATGAATGCTCTAAACACAGAAAAAGTTGAAGTTTATAAGTTAAAATTTCTTGAATTGTCACTGTTCTTATTTTAATTGTATTTTTCACATAACGTGAATTCCCATCCTCTACCCCCTGCCAGGCACATCCATGGCACCTTCTCTAATGTATTTAACGCACACAACTAAATTATGCTAATTAGGTCTTTTAAAATGTCTTTTAAAGATTATATAGATTTGTTTTGAAATCTGTGTTTTCATTCTTGTAAACAGTATTGTCCTATAAACTATATTATATTCTTTTTCCATTCATCATTAGTTTTTTTTGGATACATCAAGTTCTTATACAATAAAATAGAATTCATTCTATTCAATATATTCATTTATCATATCACCAAATAGATAGATCTCACAATATAAATCCACCTCTCCAGTAATGGACTTGTAATCTGCCTATATCTCGCTACCCAAAACTACGACATTGTGATGACTATCTTTATTAATCTACAAGTCCCTGTAGACTTGTCAGAAAGATTTTGGGGAATATTTACTCTGCTGTGATAGTAATTGTTAGATGTGGGGTATTTGCATATATGTTTTTACCAGATGTTACTAAATATCTCCAGAATGCCTTGAACAAGTTTATATTCCCATCAACAATGCTTAAAGTTTCCAATTTCCCCACATTCTTACATTTCAGTGTACTGCCTTTACATGTTTTGCCAATCTGCTCCTTGCAAGAGGATATGCAATTTTTGTTTTAATCTGTATTTCCACATTTACTGGTTAAGCTGACTGTGAATATATCAGCTATGTGGGTATTTCCTCAAAGGAAATGTAACAAACCCATAAAGAACACAAATCTTGGACCAAGACAACTTGAGGGCAAATCATGCCTCCATCACTTACATAGACAAATATAAACTTGGATATATATTATTTACCTTCCTATGCCTCAGTTTATTCATCTCATATCCTCATATGGTAATGAGGATAACCATAACTCTGTGAATGTTAAATAAATTAATATGTATATAATGCTTAGCACAGGGTCTAGTACACAATAATTGCTATACATTAACTATTATTTTTTATGCATGTCTTCAGCACATTTTTGCAAATATTTCCTTTGGTGTTGAGCTAAATTATTTCCTTCATAATATAGACACTAATCATTTGCGTGCATTTCACATTGCATATATCATCACCAGTCTGTTATACAGCAGTTAACTTTGCCTATAATGAAGTTATTTAAATAAAGATCTTTCACTTTTACTTAACCAAAGTAAAAATTATTTGCACATTGTTTATACTATAAGGGTTTGTTTGAAAATAATCTTCCTAACCCTCTGGTCACAAAAATATTCTATTTTTTATGTCATTAACTTTAATTTTACTTTTAACATTTGGGCATTTGATCCATGTAAAGCAATTTTTTAATCCAACTCTGTAATCCAACTTTTAAAAGTCCATATACTCAATCAAATTTCCATATCCCATCGACTAAAAACATGAGGATTTTCTCATAGTTGAACATATTACCTACCTTTTATTAAATATGAAGCAATCACATGTTCATGGATTTGTTTCTGGGCTTTCTCTGGTCTATTTGTCAGTTCTTAATCAAAAACTACATTTTTTTACTGTCAAATCTTTGTTGGGTGTCTTAATGTCTAACAGTGATATATATGATATATATATATCATATATATATATATCACATATATATGATATATATATATCATATATATTATATATAAATATATATTAAACTTTTCCTTTTAGAATTATAATGGATATCCTTACATTTATCTTGAGATATAAATTATATAATAGGCTTAATTTCTCAAAAGTTTCTCTTAGAAATCTGTTGGGATTTCATTGCATGTATAGATAAATTTAAGTGGAATTGACACATCTAAAACTAAGTTTGCCCATCCATGAACATGTTTTGCCTTTTATTGAGGTTCTCTTTATAAGATTTTTCTATAACACAAAGGATCAAATTCTCAAATCCGACTCACTATAATTATATTTTTTCTTATATAAATTATAGATTTCTTACAAGTAATTTAAAGTGTCCAGGTAATCAGAAAGCACAGATAAAACATGGCTATGTCTGAGAATTCTCCAGCTCCCTGGGTCCTTTCTTAATATACCAGAATGCACCATATTTTAGAATTCACATGTGAGATTTCAAATGATTAAAACAGAACATAACTTGCAAAAAGTGAGATAAATCAATTGTGAAATATCTCATATTCCCATAAAATATATTCCTCGTATATTCCAGGGTGTGAAGTCCCATAATTCATAATTCTGGCTTTATTTACAGTAAACATACTGCAAGACAAGATACATCCTGCTGAAATATCATACAGTTTAGGACTCTCCATTATCTTTCCACTAATTGCTTCTAATTGCAATCTTTCCCTATTGCTCCTTCTTACTTAATAAGTTCTTTATATTTTGAGCAAAAAGTTGTTATGCATTCTTGTTAGAGTAATTCTTAGGCAATATTTTTGTATTTGGCGGCTTACCTGAACTTTTGTATTAATTCTAATTGTTGTATACTGCTTCTGTATCAATTATCATACTATGTCTACATGAAGGCAATTTTGTCTCCTCTTCCAATTTTTTAGATCTCTAATTTTGTTTTTAATCAAATGTCACCGGCCAGGATTTCCAGTAAAATAGGAACAATACTGTTAACAGAGATTCTTTTTTTCATCCATGTCATCAATGAGAAAGCATCTAAAATTTATCTATTAAATATGATGTTAGATTTTGTAAATAGCACTTATTAAATTATAAGAAAGTTACTTTCTAGTCCTAGTTTCTTGAGTGTTGAAAATAACAAAGTGTTCAATACTTTATTGGGCCAACTAGACTGTTTAAGAAAGAAAAAAGAGAAGACACAAGTTACTAATACCAGCAGTGAAAGAGAGGACATCACTACAGATTCCATGAACATTAAAAAAAAAAAAAAAGATTATTATAAACACCTCCATGCCCACAAATCTGATAATCTAGATGAATTGGACCTATTCTTTTAAATATATAATCTACAAGGCTCATACAAGGAGAAACAGAAAATTTGACTAGACCTATCTCTAATAAAGAAATTGAATCAATAATTAACAACCTTTCAAAAAAGAAAGCACATGGCCTAGATGGTTCACTAGAAAATTCGACTAAACAAGAATGAAATTATACCAGTTCTCTACAATCTTTTTCAGATATAAAGAGCAGAGGGAATACTTCCTAAATCATTCTGAGGGCCAGCATTACCCTAATACCAAACCCAGGCAAAAATATCACAAGAAAAAAAAAAATGCAGACCAATATCTCTTACAAACATAGATGTAAAACCCTTCAACAAAATATTCGCAAATTCAATACAACAATTTATGAAGAGTATTATACAACATGACCAATTCAACTTTTGAAGTTGAACCAAATTGAAGACCAATTCAACTTTCAAAATAATATAATCCATCAGATGTATAGGCTAAAGAAGAAGAATCACTTTATCATATCAATAGATGTAAAAAGCATTTACAAAATCCAACACCCATTCATGATAAAATCTGAGCAAACTAGGAATAGAAGAGGATGTCTTTAACATAATAAAGACTACCCATAAAAGCCTACAGCTAACATTATACTTAATAGTAAGAAACTGGAAGCTGTATTGGGAATATCAGGAAAAAGGCAAGGATGTCCCCTTTTACTACTCATTTTCAACACTGTACTGTAACTACTAGCTAATTATATAAGATAAGAAATGGAAGTGTAAGGTACACAGACTGGGAAGGATGTAATAAAATTTTGTTCCCAGATAACATTATTGTCCAGGTAAAAATTCCAAAAGAATTGACAAAAAATCTCTAGGAACTATTAAGCTATTGTACTTAAGGTTGTGAGATACAAGGTTTATATTTAAAAACTCAATTGATTTTCTATATATCAGTAATAAGCAGGCACATGATTTTTAGAGCAGTGAAACTTTTCTGTAAGATACGATAATGGTGGATACTGTCATTATACATTTGTTAAAACCTACAGAATGTACACCAATTATGGAATCCAAATGTAAACTATGTGCTTTGGGTGATTATGATGTATCAATAAAGGTTCATTAATTATATTTATTTTTTTAACATTCATTCATTTTTGAGAGACACAGATAGAGCATGAGTTGGGGAGGGCCAGAGAGAGAGGGAGACACAGAATCCGAAGCAGGCATGGGGCTCGAACCCACAAAGCACAAGATCGTGACCTGAGCCGAAGTCTGACGCTCAACCAACTGGGCTACCCAGGAGCCCGGAAGGTTCATTAACTATAAAAAAATGTTACCACTCTGGTGGGGAGTGTTGATAATGGAGAGGATTATTCATATGCAGGGGCAGGAGATATTTGGGAAATCTCTACCTTCTAGTCAACTTTTGCTATGAACCTAAAACTGCTCTAAAAGATAAAGTTTGTTTTTATTTTATTTTTTCTATATTTAATAAAAACTAATAAATTGTTAAAATTTATAGAAAAAATTTATATTGAAGGTAGTATTAACTTATTCATTATGATTCATTGCATACCAACCTCCAGATAAAGGTTTTATTTTGCCCTCCTGAAAGAATTAAGGAAAACAACTACAATCCACTGCTTAAAATAATAAATTTTGTTAACCATAGGCTTTGATTCTTCCTGCCCATTCATGCATTGTAAAAGCCTTATAACTTAAGCACTGAAGTTTTTCTCCTGGAACATGATATCCAGACCTCTTGTTTTCTACTGCAGAATGGACAAAGAGGAACCATACAATGGCAACTACTATGGCTTTCATAAGTTTTTAGTAGCTTATGAAATGAAATATAAAGTAATACAATTATTAAACGATGACCAAACAGGTCCAGTTTGTGTGCTATTTGACCATTTACTCTCATTTGCGTAATATAGTTAATAAATGTTTGATAATAAAACAATTTTGCATTTTGGGCATAAGCGTCACTTGACCATAGCTAATTAGTTTTAATTTCCCATCAGATTAAGGGACATGTTGCATTTACATATTTTGCATCTTTGTCAATATATGAAATTAGCTTATAACTATCTTTCCTTGGTTTGCCTTTACCTTATTTTACTAAAATATACTGTAATGTTTTCTTTTCCCACAATTTTGAAAATTTCTATAAAATAGTGATTATCCGATGCATAGTAGAACTCCCATATAAAAGCCCATAGAACTGAAATTATGGGGGTTGATTTTCTCTAACATTTCATTTATGTAAACAGTTATCCTTCCTTTCAAGTTTTCTGTTACTTCAACTGCCAATTTTAGTATTTTACAATTGAAGAAATGTGTCTACATTAACTATGTTTCCAATATAGACATAGATCAAATAATATTACTGAACAGTTCTTTTAAAAACCTCTGTAGCTATTAGTATCATGACACACCTGAATCCTACTTAACTATCACCTGTCTTTACCTTTGAAAAAGAAAACTTACTGAAGGATCCCGGAAAAGTGCCATATGATTGAGAATGAAGACACAAAAATCACTTAATTTCCATGAATAATAAAAGTAAAAAAAAAAAAAAAGTGAATTTTCCAATCTAGGGAACACACAGTAATAAATGTTTTGAAGAATAAAGATAATTTTAGACACAATTGAGTGAAACTATTACACCAAAAACAATGTGAAATTTTGTTGAAGAAGCATCACTGAAAACTGGCCATCAAATTTGGAAGCACAGAAGCAACTGATAAATTTATACATTTATTAAAATAATAGCAACTATACTTTAAAAATAAGCAAAGGATATAATTTTGACACTCAGAATAGGCAGAAGTAGTGGTCTTATTTGTTTATAGTAGGTATAATAGCAGGACGGGTCACTATACAATTCTGCAGCACTTCTAATGTAAGGGACATTAGAATGTCAGGATTAGAGGAAAGGGAAGTGGACTTATTGAGGAAAACATTTTGTTCCATGAGCTGTTATGTAGTGATTTTTACATAAAGATTCCTTGCATAAACTCAGTAAATACTTTCCATAAATCTCAAAACAACTAGTTTTCATGTTTGATATGAATTACCAGGCTGTATGTGATTGTGGGGAAATACGTATTTGTAATCTTTGGAAGTATATCATATGAATGCATTTTATGTATAAATAACTAGAAAATTAGAATATATACTTCAATAAAAACATCTGGTATGTTACACGGAAAAAAGTCTAAAGTTCCAGTATATGCAAAGATACAGAGTATAATTTGGGGATATGTTATATCTAAAGGACTAACGTAAAGATGACAGCTGATGGCAAAAGAAAGTGAAACAAGTGGCAACATGCATATTGACAAGAAATGTAGAAATTTATGACAAATGAAAGGAGATAGAAAAAGGGAATTGTGGAGATAAAAGTTATCATTATCAAATACCACACACTCCCATTAAAATATATATATATTCTCGGGGAACCTGGGTGGCTCAGTCGGTTGAGCATCCAACTTCGGCTTAGGTCATGATCTCACATCCCGTGAGTTCGAGCCCCGCGTCAGGCTCTGTGCTAACAGCTCGGAGCCTGGAGCCTGCTTCAGATTCTGTGCCTCCCTCCTCTCTCTGCCCCAACCCACTCACATTCTGTGTCTGTCTCTCTCAAAAATAAACATTAAAAAAAATTACATTCAATGACCTTTCCTAGAAAAAAGTAGTTGGGCCTGAAATCTATACTCTTAATTTCCATGTTACAATGTTTTAATTCTAGACCTCTATTAGGAGAGACTTTTCAGGGCTACTTCACATATCAGTTGTATTATAGAGGTTGTGTGTGCCATTAACTCTCTTGGATAGAAAATGGTAGAGAAAAAGAAAGCAGTCTCTAGGGAAGAAAAGCAGACAGTGGGATAGATAAAAATAGGCTACCAGAAGGCCAATCTTACTCTCTTATCTGGTATCATTGCCAAACTCACTTATCTTCTGTTTCCTTGAGTTTCAGCTGCCTGAGGCTTGAAAGTCACTTATCTGAGGCACCATAGCCCCCAAACTAGACAGAAAAAAAAAAAAAAAAAAAAAAAAAACTGGAATCCTACTCTCCCTGGAAACTGTTTGCCCTCAAAGTGTCATATGCAAAGTCACTTGTCATTGCTGCCAAATCACTCTTGTGCACAATGCTACAACTCAAGAAAAATAAGTATTCATTTCTACCCTTTGGCATGTTTTTGGAATTTGTACTCACCCTGTTAATTTAAAGTTTGTGAACCACCTTAAAATCCTTGAAGTTGACACACACATTGTAAAAATAGAAACTACATAATATAACAAGGAGATTGTTAAGGAATACCTTAGGTAACTGGCATTCTCTGGAGGATACCTATCAATGACAAAGTTGACCCAGAGAATACATAGGGGTCACGCTGAAGACCTCCAACAAATTAATCTGTGTTCTTAATTCAAACACATATAGTTATTTACAAAAAGTAATAGCACCTTTAAAGAGATCTTTAAAGTTTAATAGCAAATATTAATTTTTGAGTTGTGCTGCTGTTTTGAATTTTTCCTGCTTCTCTATGTAGAGTTTGTTTACCATAATTCCCCAAATTACATTATTTAGTTTAGGTAGATTTTATTTTAATTATTGATACAATATTTTTTACTTATCAAGTAATTAGAGAGATTAAAATGTAATGACAACTATAATATTTTGATTTTTACTTAAAAATCAAGGAGGGTCTGGCGCCTGGGTGGCTCAGTCAGTTAAGCATCCGACTTCGGCTCAGCTCATGATCTTGCAGTTTGTGAGTTTGAGCCCTAGGCTGGGCTCTGTTCTGACAGCTCAGAGCCTGGAGCCTGCTTCAGATTCTGTGTGTGTGTGTGTGTGTGTGTGTGTGTGTGTGTCTCCGCCCCTCCCTGATCACACTCTGTCTCACTCTCAAAAATAAATAAGCATTAAAAATTTAAGAAAAAAACAAGGAGGGTCAGATGAAGGGTATATAACCACATAAGGGTATTTTTATCAAGTTTCTTTATAGAGAAGGATATAGTGTTAGCCTATACCAAGATGTGGTGTATGGTGTGTAAGTCTATCAACAGAATATTTCAATTCTAATTTTCATATATTAAAAACTGATAATTATTTAGACATTTCTAATTTTATATCGGGTCATTAGCAGCTATTAGTAAATAAAAATTATGAAATGCTCAAAAGATTTCAATTTGATTTATAACACAGTGTTGTCTTTTCAATTCAGTTCTAAATTAAAGTACTTCTAATATAAAATTATTAAAACATTTAAAACAAAGTGGTGCATTAATAGAAAATTGCAATATATTATGAGTAATCGACATCGATAACAGATTATATTGTTTAAAACTTCGCACCGTAGGGGATTTGAAATTAGGAAGAACGTACTAATTAACACTGCATATAGTTTCCATCATTATATATGAATCAGTCTTTTACTCTATCTTAATGACTGATTCCCTTTCTAGCTGTATTTTTACTCTAAAGAAAGATACCATGTAAGTGTTGAATCACTAAATTGTACACCTGAGATGAACATTACATGTACGTTAACCAACTGGAATGAAAATTAAAACTTAAGAAAAAGAAAGGTAGAAAACGAATATAATGATTTCTCTTAAAAACACAAACTGGCAATCAACCGTAATATTCCTGTAGGTACTCTGGTTTTAGATCGTGTTCTCCTACACTGGTATAACATAGTTAAAATGATTACCATTTCCTAACCTGTGATTTTCATGTTGCTGGAGGGAGACAAACATCATTAGGAAAGGTAGGACACTATTCTGCATGGAGGAGATGACCATCATTTCCTCTTCCTTATTTGTGTACTCATTCTCAGTACTAGATGGGGTGGTAGAAAATGAGGAGGCATGGTGGCACAACCAAAATCCATATATCTTTATATGCTGATCATTCAATGGTACAGCTGAGGACTATGCCACCAATATTCACAATAACTTAGTGTTTTTGTTCTATATCACTGTAGAAAGCTCTCGTTCTAAAAGAAGGGAAAGAACACAACGGAACATTTCTAAGTTGCAGAAATGAAGATATATACAAACACATTGATCTTTCCCTCTTTGTTACCCTTCTATTTTCTCCTCCTCCTTTCGGTTTATTCTCCATCATCCTTTTTATCTTTCTGCTCTTTAACTGAAACTTCTTATTATTTCCCTATTTTTCACATGTCCCTTCATTGGCTATTCAGCTTTGTTAGTACAGTGCTTCTGGAGTGGTTGGATAAAGAAATTTTATTTGCAATCTCCCCACCAAGGACAGACAATTTTTTTCTCTACCTACTATACATAACACTATTATAGTACCTATTATAGTATATCTAGTACTTTCAAAATAATGTAAAATACATAATATATATATATATGTATATATATATGTATATATATATGTATATATATATTAACATCTCATAAGGCATTGATCTTAGGCAAATAATTAAATTATTTTAATTTTAATAATTAAAATCATCATTTAGGAATGAACTGGGTTCATTGATTGTGTCTTCACCTTCAGATATCTATATATTTACCTGTCTTTACCTTCAAATATGTACATAACAATTAAAGTTAGGAGCATAAAATCAGCATTCACTACTTTTTTTAAATATATTTAAAGTAATATAGAATTCCAGATCCAAATGCTTAAAATAGAGTGTGATAATTTACAATGCCATCCTTGTTCTTAGAGTGTTAGAACCACCTTAAATATATTTGCTAGTGCATAAAGAAATTGCTATCATACCACTTCCCTGTGTCTATTTGAAACAATGCACAAACCATCCCACTTCCCTTTGCTCATTCCTGAAACACGACATAAATATACATACATACACCCACTCCTAACAAAGCAGCCAAATGAACCAGGCAACAGATGGGAAACTGAGAGTCCATGTGTTCACATTCCTACTATGCCAATAACTTGCTGGGTGATCTCAGGCAAGCCACATATCTTCAGCTAATTGCCTTCTCTATAAAAGAACAGAGCCATAGGGCCTGAATATTAGCTCTCAGAAGCCAGTAATGAATTTGTCCCATCATCCTTCTTAATGCGGAAAACATATTCAAATAATAAAGAGCTAGAATTGATCTTATTATTATTGCATAATCTCACCAGGTCTTCCCTGCTGTTCTGAAGGCTATAACCAAATGCTTTGCAAAACCCACTTAAATAAAAAAGAACTTTCTTCACCACTACTACTGTAAAAATAATTTTTTATACTAACACAAGCAACAAAAGAAAAATAGGTATACCTATATCTAATTTGTTCAAAGAAGATATACAAATAAGCAATACAAGCATGAAATAAACCTCAACCATTAGGGAAACGGAAATCAAAATCACAGTGAGATTTCATTTCACAGCCACTAGGATAACTATTTAAAACAAAACAAAACAAATATATATTATTAAGTATATATAGATAGATAGATAGATAGATAGATAGATATAGATATATATATAGATATACACACACACACTCACACACACACGTATAAAATAACAATAATTGGTAAGGATGTTGAAAAGCTAGAATGTTCATAAACTGATATTATGATTGTAAATGTTACAGCCACTTTAAAAACCTTTGAATGTTCTTCAAAATGTTAAATGTAGAGTTAGCAGAAATTTCACTATTAGTATATATCTAGGAGCATTGAAAATACTTGTCCACATAAAAACATATAAACAAATGCACACAGCAACAATATTAATAATCACAAAATTTAAAAATCCAAATGTCTATCAACTGATAAATGGATAAATGAAATGTAGTATATTCATATAATGGAATATTATTCAGCCATAAAGAGCAATGACACACTGAAACATGCTACAGCATAGATGATCCTTGAAAGCATGCTAAATGAAAGAAGCCAGCCATAAAATGCCACATATTATATAATATCACTTATATAAATGTTCAGAATAGGCATATCAACAGAGAAAGAAATTAGATTAGCAGTTGCCAGAGACTGGCTGGCTCAACATTGCTCAACATCACCTCAATTTACCCCCATAGACTTTAATAACTGACTTTCAGGAAGATATTGGGATGTCCCAGACTGCTTTCTTTAGATAGCAGACCCTAAGAAAACATTTTTGTGCAGGTTGCATTTGGGCAACACGCTGGGCAACTACTGCCCAATCCTGGTGGGAGCACATGAAACCCTCCACAGGCCCTGTAATGATCTATGTAAAATGCAACTCAAGGTATCTGTTGAAGGGATAAAAGAACATAATTGACCTGCAAATAACCATTGACCATTGGTCAACTGAGGCTTTAAAGAAGCACCTACTCAGAAGCAAGTCATATAGGCTACAGCTGAGATTAGGCACTGTCAAGTTACATGTGTTTGAAACATTATGCAGCATTGGCTAAAGAAAAAATAAATTGAAAGGCTATATCATGCCAAGCACAAGGAACGTGTAATACCGAGTTTCCACCTACAGAGTTCTTTCTTAATTTAACCCAAATATGTGTAGTGGTGTATTAGAGCTGTGTGTACCAACTTGTGAGAGTTCACTGTGTACATCACTTGCTAACTCTGCATTCAGCAGCATCCTTTTAGTAGCTTGATATTGACCATGATGGGAGTATTTGCACAATAGAAATGGGCAAACACTAAAATTCAGCTTTTAGAGGGACATTAACCATTTACCAGTGTATCTCCTATCCATTACTCTTCAAAGTTTTTTCTAACTAGACACTATGTTAGGGAAATCATATATTTATCTATCTGAGAAATAAGAAACTACCACTGGCCTCCTTCTTTGTTCTTACTGAGACAAAAGGTAAGGAATATGAGGGGAGGAAGACAATGGCAGTATATATTAACAGCAACAAAGATGTTGACAAATCTGACGTATGCATTTATATATCATGGGTATTTAAGACATGTATGTCACTATTTAAAAGTAAATAACATCTATAGAACACTTAATATATACAAAGCACTGTACTAGATTTTTTTGTTTTACTTAAGCTATTTTTTGTTGTCCTCATGATGACCCTATGCGATAGGTAGTTTTATTATCCCCATTTTGCCAACAAAGAAACTACGAATAAGAGAGACAGAACAATTTACACAAGGCGACAGAGTTAGAAGTTATTTCACAACAATTTCAGATTCCGAATGTCAGCAATTTTCCTACTATACTTCAGACTTCACTTTTATAACATATGATTATCAAGAATTAAGGTAGGGTTTTATTAAAGGAATTATTCTTGTATCTTTTGCTAAACAATCATAAAGATATTTGCCTATTTTTTTCCTTTTATGTGATGAACTCCATGGATAAGTTTAATTATCAATTTCATTGATATGTATGAATTATTTTTGGGTCTGCAAGAATAAATTTTTAGGAGAGCAAGGTGGTTACTTTCTGTTCCCTTTCCTCATGAGGAAGAACAAACATTGTTATCCATACTCTTTGCTGCTCTTACTGCCTTATCTACATATTATTTATTTATTTATTTTAAGCTACTGTCAAGTTCAGAACTAAGTATACCAGGATCAGAGGTCAGACAACTTACACCCAAAGTGGGGGAAAATATGGTTTTCTTGCTATATATTTATAACTGGGGCTGCACATAAGGCTGGCCTTCTCATTCATTGCAGTGGTATAAATTTACCTTTAGTTTGGGGAGTTAAAAATGCAGGGATTCATGGCACCTGGGTGGCTCGGTCAGTTAAGCATCTGATTCTAGATTTCATCTCAGGTCATGACCTCATGGTTCATGGGTTCGAGCCCTCAAATCAGGCTCAGTGCTGACAGCGTAGAACCTGTCTGAGATATTCTCTCTCTCTCTCTCTCTCTCTCTCTCTCTCTCTCTTTCTCTGGCCCTCCTGGTCTAAACAAATAAATAAATAAATTAATTAATTAATTAATTTAAAAAACAAACTTTTTTTTTTTAAATGCAGGGATTCAATGAGTGAAAATAAGTCTTCCTACAGGCCAATGGGCAACTCAATCCACAGAATCCTGAAACTAGGGGATTGGGGCAGGGAGGGGAATATAGAGGGAAAAAAGATCAAAGGTTTGCCAAGCCATTTAAAAAATCAGCCTTTGTTCTCCTCTTGACAAGGAAGAAAGAAAATAACGAAGAATATATTCCATCTGAACCATTTATATATCACAGGTTGATTTGAAGCAAAGGTTTGTGAGAAGGGCCTGAAGATCTTCAAGTGGTAGAGGTGATACCATAAACACGTCTGTTGCTGCATTATTGATGAAAATATTTCCATGCCAGTAAGGTTCATCTCAAAAAAGGCAAATATAGGCAGATTCTGTGACAGTCATAAGTAGAAAAGTTTGGTTTTTGTCTTGTTTTGTTTTTCTTGCTAACTCTGTTTTAATTTTTCTCATTCAGGTATGCAAAATGAGACTTTAAAATAAAAATAAAAAATTTAAAAAAAGCAATGAGTACTCACACATGACTTTAGGAATATGTAAAGATTAAGACATTGATCTATAGCAGCATGGGGTGAGGCCTGCTACACAGTTTTCCTCTATATCTTTGAATGACATTCAAGGCCCAGGAAAGCATTGTCTTAAGTTAAATCCCTGTGGCACTCCTAGAAGTTCTTGTAGTTACCTCCCACCTGGTTTTCAAACCAGCTCTGACATCCACCCACATTACAATTGTAGATTTCAGGAAACCACAGTCTGTGGATAAATCAACATCACAGTGGGATGGATTTGTTCAGTGAACAGAAAATGCACATGAAGATTTGATACCATGAGATATCATACTACTAAGATGAGATCGAGAAAAAAAATCATCGTAATTATTATAAACTGATGGGTTAAGTGATAATTTAAAACTACTGTTCTCATAACACTTTGTCAGTTGGATTTAAGAGTGTACAGAGACATAGTGAAGAATGAAATGAGTTTAAAAACCAGTTTGTTTGTTTTTTAGTCAGAATTGGAACTGTGTTGAACATGAAAAAGAAAAGCAAAGGAAAGCATGTTGATTTAGCAAAAGAAGAGATTTGCTTAGAAAAATGTGAAGGTCTTAAACAAATCTATAAATTAGGGAAATATAAAGATAATATGCCACACTTAACTACTTTTGAAATTAAAACTAGGAAAGTTGAAGCTACACTTGATTTCTGGATGTGGATTCAAAGAGATACCATATGTAAGAAAGAGTCAAGATGTTAGAAACAATAAGAAAAAAGGTGAAGACTTCCATAAGAAGGTTGGGAGGCATAAAAGTATAGAGTTGTATCCTCTAACTGTTCATTACTAATTGGAACAATTGCACTAGTTTATTAGGTAAGATGTGGACACATTTCAGAAAGAGACCATCGGGGCACCTGGGTGGCTTAGTCAGTTAAGTGTCCAACTCTTGACTTTGGCTCAGGTCATGATCTCACAATTTACTGAGTTTGAGCCCCACGTCAGGCTTTGCGCTGACAGCGTGAAGCCTAGTTGAGATTCTCCCTCTCTCTCTGCCCCTTCCCTACTTGCACTCTCTCTCAAAAACATAAATAAATAATACATTTAAAGTTTTTAAAAAGATAAAAAAGAAGATTTGAGAATATCAGCATGAAATTCAAGCATTTGTTGAGTTTCTTGATTAAAATAACAGAATCCTAAGTGAAGTAAAATAAAAATAGAATACTAAGTAGGAAAGCAGGTAATTCTTATACTGTAAGAGACTTTAAATGGGACTTGATAGATGATGAGATGCTAAAGTTAAGCAAAATATAAAAATAAATTAAATCCAGCTTTTTGGAATTCTGAACAAGTAGTTGGTAATCTTTTCAGTGGAATTACCCTATTTGGGGAAGCAAGAAATTTTTTGAAATAAGTGGATGCTTTTGTAGTCAAAATACATATAATACAGAATCATGAAATATATTAGCAAAACAAATATCTGGATTCAAAGCGAATTGAAAAAGAAGGAAAAGATAATCCTTCAATAGCAAATAGTGTTTTTCCTTCATCAGGTAGAGAAGGATGAAACTAAGGTTGAAAGCAAGTTAATTATTAAAAATTTTTCCAGGTCTTGCTTGAAAGGTATAGGAAACTAACAGAAAGTAAATGAAACACACAAAGCATTCACTTGTAGATGTAAATGTGTCCTGCAGCTACTATAACAAAGCACTACAAACTCAGTGGCTTACACAACACAAGTGTGTGTGTGTGTGTGTGTGTGTGTGTGTGTGTGTGTGTGTATTACAGTTTTGGTGACAATTAAAAGTCTGAAATGAAGGTGTCAGTAGGATTGGTTTCTCCTAGGGCTGTGATGGAGAATCTGCTCCATGACTCTCCTATCTTCTGGTAGCCACAAGCATCCTTATGAATGCCATTCTCCCTCTGTCTGCATATAGTCTTCCCTCCACTCATGTCCATCTCTGTGTCCAAATTTCCCCTTGGTATAAGGACATCAGTCACACTGTATTAGAGTTCAACCTAATGATCTCATCTTAACTTGATCATTTGCAAAGAACCTATTTCCAAATAAAGTTGCATTCATAGGTACTGGATGTTAGGGTGGGCAATTTTTGAGAAAACACAAATCAATCTGTAATGCCAGGAAAGAATGTAATAGACAGGAATGTTTCTGATGTCTTTGAAACAGCTCAAATTACTCAAGTCTTGTCAACTTATTTATTTTTTTACGTGTATTTATTTTTGAGAGACAGACAGAGACAGAGTGAAAATGGGGGAAAGGCAGAGAGAGAAGGAGACACAGAATCCGAAGCAGACTCCAGGCTCTGAGCAAGCTGTCAGCACAGAGCCCGATGCAAGGCTCAAACCCACGAACCACGAGATATGACCTGAGCCAAAGTAGGACGTTCAACCAACTGAGCCACACAGGCGCCCCATTATGTCTTGTCAATTTAAAAAGAAAATACTGAGGAAAAGAAAGATTTTGCTGTACATATTACAGTACAGCCTATAGAGGTTCTCATTAGAACTTTGCTTCTTCAAGCTTCTGAAGCCAAGCAGTTTTAATTAAGAACAGTGTTGAGGGCGATTCTGAAATACAGAAATGAAACGATTAGGAAGAAAATATCTTAAAAGCAGAATTATGGACTGAGAATTATCTTTTTGGAATCTGCAGCAGACTTGTTAACACTGAGACAAAACAAGAGTGCTATGGAATGTTTCCAGAGAAGGAAATACAGAAAACCCTAGATATGAGAGGTCATTGGGACTTAAAGGAGAACTACAGTTTTATGTTTCATAGTGGGGCATCTTGGTAGTAGAATTAAATACAGTCTGTTTCCCTACAAAATCCTCACACATATTTCAACCGTGCAGTGCCCTGAATTCACGGACTATCTCAAAGTACAGGTTTGTAAATACATGAGGTGAGAACCAAGAGAATGCAGGAGCCTCAGGGGAGCACAGGAGACAAGCATAGTGTCCCTTTATAAGTTCACATTTGGGCAAAAACAACCACTTCAAATGCTAAGAGAGAATCAAGTTATGGATGGATGCACGACTTTTTAAACAAGATGTCATAATTGACATTTTGATGGGTGATTTTCCCAAGTATAGTATAAATTCTAAACAGTGGGATGGCATCTTGTAAAAGCTGAAGCCTAAATAATTGTTTTCTTCTTTCTTATGCTTTTTGTATATACCCACTTTTGAATAACACTGTGTCATCGCTTTTTCTTTGAAATATATTATAGTGGTTGCACTGAGGTTAACTTTGGAAGAATGGTGTTGTTGTCTTAGAATTTTTGGAGTGTGAGAGATGTGAAGAACTTGAAGTTGGTTTAATTCAAATTTTGAGGTGTTATTCTTAGAAAGACAAAAGCTGAAAGAAAGTACCCAGAAATCTCACAAGCACTGAAATGAGACCTCTGTGACTGCCTTATGAAGCAAAACAAAACAAAACAAAACAAAAAAATAAAGAAAAACTTTTTGAAGTCTTAATTGCATTAAAAAGAAAGTATGAGTTAGGAAATATTGGGAATCAACTAAAATGGGAATTTAACTTTAACATTTTCTACTCAGGTAACATAGGGGAAGGCAGTTATATGTTTAAAGCATTTTAATTGTTTTGTCATATTCACTGGAAAATTTCAAATGATCTATATTGAGAAAGTTATCTTCTTAGAATATGACATGGGAAATAGAATTGACTAATCCTTGGCAAAAAGTTAAGGTACTGTCCAATTTGGATTTCAGATTCTTATGGGAAACAGGTGAAATATTTGCTACCATATATTTGGATAATAAACCTATAGTGCTGAGGAAAGAAGTTGAGTATTACTACAAAGGTATTTATTTTTAATTTTTTTAATACAGACACTATCTTTTTAGTATACTTACATAATACAATATGTGCACACACAGTAGTCTACAAACCTATTCTAACCTAAAGACATTTTGGTATCTTTTATTTAGTCTTGTAACTATCTGATTTCATCTATTTTGACAAATTATAAACAATAATCTATTATAATACTTTATTAGAGAAATTTATAGAGGTCTAGGGAAATACCTTACCACTTATGCCAAAGTTAAAGAAAGTTGAAGTTTGCATACTGAGTTTTTTTTTTAACTTTTTTAAAGTTTATTTATTCTTGAGAGAGACAGAGACAGTGTGAGTGGGGGAGGGCAGAGAAAGGAAGAGAGACAGAATACCAAGCTGGCCCCATGCTGCTACCACAGAGCCCCATGTGGGGCTTGAACCCACAAAACCATGATTATCATGACCTGAGCCAAAACCAAGAGTTGGACAAGAGTTAACCGACTTGAGCCACCCAGGCACCCCAGCATATTGAGTTTTAATTAGACTATTTGCTTTGACTGTTTTCACCCCCAAAATCATAAAATATTTCATGTATTAGTCAACTATTGCCATATAACAAATGACCCCAGAAATTATTGGTCTACAATTAGAAGTTTTGGGTTTTTTTCTGAAAAGTTTATAAGTTAGCTGTGATAATTCTGCTTCAGGCTACAGATCAGCTGTTTTTGACTTCAATTTTCAGATCAGATCCGTGTCAGCTCTGCATGCCTCCATATTCTTCTGGCTCTGGCTGCTACCCAGGTATATTTTCTTTATGGCAAATCTCATGAGAACCAGAGCACAATATAAACCAAATAAGCATATGTCAAGACATTGCCCTCCCCCACCAGCTAAAGTAATTTATAAGACCAAGCCTAAAGTCAGTGGGACAGAGATGTATGTCACCTATTGCAACATTATAAAACTCTGTAAAACAAAGTTTTATTTGTGACTAACATCATTTTGTTTATTACTTGCAAAATTATAATTTTCTCACCTTAATTCCAGGTTTATCTCCACAGGTTATTTTTTATTTTCAATTACATATATAATAACCAATTTGTTTTACAATCTTTAAAACTTTACTACCCAGAAATTGTTTCTCACTGCTTTAATTTGTGCTTTTATAGGTACCACTATTTTATGGTTCACATAGACCCACATCCCATGTTTTTGAGTTTCTATCTTCTGTAATCAAATGCTCTGACTCAAGTCCCCCCACCCCCCCAAGTATTTCTCATTTGTACCTTTTGGTCATCTTGCTTCTGTTTTTTTTTTTTTTTAATGCTTATTTATTTTTGAGAGAGTATGTGTGGAGGGGAAGAGACAGAGGGATATAGAGGATCTATCTGTGGGCTCTGTGCTGATAGCAGACAGCCCAACATGGGGCTCGAACTCACCAGCCATGAGATCGTGACCCGAGCTGAAGTCGGACGCTTAATCTACTGAGCCATCCAGGAGCCCCTCATCCTGCTTCCTTTAATTTGAATATCCTTCCCATCATTCCAGAATCCTTGCTCATATGAATTCTATTCACCCATTAAAATCTACCTCATCAAACCTTCTAACAAGAAATGGTGTCTTCCTCTTTGGTGGTGAACTCCCACTACACATGTTTTTCATTTTTTTTTTTTTTTTTTACACTTTACTGATTACATTTTGCTTCAAAGCATAATACAGGAAAGTTAATTGAGTCTGGGAGTTATGCCATTAATGACCAAAAAATCATAATGAATAAGAATTATTAACAATTGTTAACAAGAATTCATAACAATTATTCATTGTTATATTATAACAAGCCTTATCAATTAAAATAGTATTCACCACATTTTTATTATAAGATATGCAATATTAAATAACTCAGACTATAATCAAGAGACAGATATTTGCATTAGTTGGTTTAACAGCAAGAATTTACTGCAAAGGATTCTAGATACTGAAAAACTGAAAAGGCAAAAGGGATCACTGAGATATAACAAAAGTAGCAAATTCCAGAAGCAGATACTGCTCCTAGGGTTGGAAAATAGAGGGAAGAATTTTTGATGATTATTAAAATTTAGAGGCCTATACAAAGGATACAGTGGAGCTTCAACTCATACTTTGAAGAAAGTAGTGTTGCTGAACTATACCAGTGCCTCTGAGCTGAGAAGATGGCACCATGGGGTTAGACCAAACATCGGAAAACGGGACACTAGCCATCTGGTGCTGATTTCTCTCAGAGGGCACAACAAGACTAGTTCTGTGACAGGTGGTAAACTGCTCAGTGTAACAAACTACTGGTTTAGGGATGAAAAGGCAGGACTGGTGACATTCACAGGAACAGGAAGCACAAACAAAAAATTCCAACAGAAAGTAACCTATCAATCTCTCCTCCAGCCTTGCAGACTTCCTTCCAGAACACCTTACTGGAAGAGCCTAACAGGGAACAAAGTGACAAAGCAGAAATATAGGTTTTCCAGCTATAGGTCCTGTGCCACAAAGCCAACTTTAGAAGGGAAGATTTAGGAATCATCATTTTTTCCATCTATAGACATATTCAAATATGAAGAAAAGGGCTTAAAATTTGTTTTACCTTGGGGTGCCTGGGTGGCTCAGTAGGTTTAGCGTCCGACTTTGGCTCAGGTCATGATCTCATGGTTTGTGTGTTCAAGCCCCACATTGGGATCTGTGCTGACAGCTCAAAGCCTGGAGCCTGCTTCGGATTCTGTGTCTCCCTCTCTCTCTGCCTCTCCCCTGCTTGCATTCTGTATCTCTCTCTCTCTCTCAAAAATAAATAAATATTTTAAAAAGACTTAAAAAATAAAATTTGTTTTATCTGATTTTACATTTTCCAGAAAATATGTAGTCTTCATCACTGTAGATTTTTGAAAACTAAACTATCAACATTTATTAATATTAATGTGATTAACAGTAATCATTTACTAACACTGTGCTTAAACAGTATAATAATTTACTTATATTTAGGGATAAATAATATCATTCTATCAAGAAGTTGCTGAATCTGTTGAGATATGACCTCTCCATATCTCTTAGCCTTCTATAATTTATTGTTTTTTGTTAGTTTTCTAACAAGATATAAAGAAGAACAAATAACATTTTCTTTTGTCTAGCTTACCTTCTTGTAAGAACACAGAATATAATACACAAAACATGCAAAATATGTGTTAATTGACTGTTTTATGTTATTTGTAAGGCTTCTGGTCAACAGTAGGCCATTATTAGTTATGTTTTTGGGAAGTTGATAGTTATACAATGTCGCTAATTCCCACATTGTTCTAGAGTCAAATCTACATTATAAATATTGAAGCACAAATTTGAAAAATGAAGCAAACAGCAGGGTGATATTGAGAAATGTGTTCATAAATGTAGAAACTCATGGTCAGGTTAGAGATATAGAAGTAAGAGATAGAAATAGTATTCTATATTCTTCAAGGTTTTGCTGTTTATTTTATAAGTTTCAAAATGGGAGATACAATTCTTTTAAAATTATTTTAATTCACCATCTCTTATACAGTGTGCACAAACTTATCTTAGATTCCAAAGAAAAGTTCATTCAATTGTTTATCATATATAATTTACTAATTATGGGAAAAATCATTTATTTTTAAATAAATGAAGAATGCCATGAGTTACTGGTTGTACTATTCTTTTCCCACCAAAATTAGATCACTTTAGGCTCAAAAAAAATTGAAGATATGTTTTATCTCTTAAAGTCCTCATATGAGTGACAAACAGATGAACATAAGGTAAGGGAAACAAAAATAATATAAAAACAGGGAGGCCGACAAAACAGAAGAGACTCATAAATATGGAGAACAAACTGAGGGTTACTGGAGGGATTGTGGGAGGGGGGATGGGCTAAATGGGTAAGGGGCACTAAGGAATCTACACCTGAAATCATTGTTGCACTATATGCTAACTAATTTGGATGTAAATAAAAAAAAATATAAAAAATAAAACAAGTTAATAATAAAAAAATTGAAGATATATGTATAGGTTTTTTGAGCTCATAATTATTAATTTAAGAAGACTGAGAGTCATATTTATCAGCATTCAGTTATATAGACAATATGTACCTACTTATCAATGTGAAACACTTAATGCTATGGTACCCACCTTGGTACATTACATTTCAAGTACTTACTTAACTGGCAGAAATTATAACATTTAAAAGTGATGGAATGAGTACAAACTATATAAAGGACAATGAATGATAAAATTTTGGACCAAGTCAATATATAAAAAAATTATAAGATATATTAATTATTAATGTTTTCAAGAAAAGTTATAAAGCAAACCTGCTGACATCCTAAGACTTTTAGAGTTAAAAGATTTTTTTAATAATTTTCTACTTATACACTACACCAAATATTCAATATTGGTTGAACTAATTAATGGTTCAAATTATGGATGAGTTGCTATAATAACCTCAATCCTTCAGAACTGAGAAATAGTATGTTTTAAAACTAGAATATTTATAAATCTAAAGGTCTTGAATTCACTATAACCCTATAGGCAAATTCTAAAAGTACAACAAAAATTCATAAGAACATGTACAATTCCAGAAGAATCTAACTGACTCTGCATTCATTTGAAGGTCAGTTCTCTCTTACTGATTAAGTATTATTGCTGATTCTGGCCCCATGAAAACATTCTTTCACACAAGTAAATATTTACAATATGTTTGGATAAATATTTCAATTCTAACCTACTAACCAAAATTATTTAGTTCAAATAATAACCCTTTCAACTCTTTCATACTCTTCCTTCAACTGTGAAAAATTCAATAAAAAACATGAATCAGTTTTAAATTAATTTATAAAATTATTGATTTTCTAAATAGTTTGGATGGTTATTTTCTTCATGAAACATCACAAGGGATAAAGTATAGTGTGCACAATGAGTAAGAGAAGAAAGTATTTACAAACTTGGAAAACTTGGGAATGGAAGAAAGGCATTGAGACCATAGCCAGTTAAAGGATTTAGTATTTTCTTACCACAAATTAGAATGTATGGTTAGGCACTTGTAGCTTTCCTCTCAATATATTCTGCCATTTGTCTTTAGTAAAAGAACTCATATGTTAAACTTCGCACTCTAAAACCTGGCTAAATCATTGTACCACACAATCCCCTATAGCTAGATGTGGCCTTGTGCTCAAGTTATCCCAAATGAGATGCTATTGTTGAGTGATATTTGTATCTCTGTCACATCTTAAAAAGATGGGAGTGTCTTCTCTTCTCTTTCTCTGCCATACTTCCTGGAATGTGAATGGAATGTCTCAAACAGCATCATGAACATAATGTGACCTCGGGAAAAGAAGCCATACACAGAACACCAAAAAGAAAAAAGGAGCCTGAGTTCCAGACATAATAGAGTAGGTTTGATAGTTATCTATGACTGCCTAACTACAATTTTTGTTTCTGTTTGTTTTGTTTTTGTTTTTTTTAGAATTTTGGCTTATTTAAGTCTCTACTTTGAGGTCAGTGTTATTTGCAGCAATCCTAATCCTAAGAATAATTGTGTATCTTTCAACCAAAATAAAGTGAGAGAGAGAGAATCAGAAATGCAAATAATACACCAAAAACAGGGATAATAAAAATTAATAGTATCAGGAATATATATGCCATATCTTGGATGGTGAAGAAAAACACTAGTTATTAAAAGAAAGATTAAAAAAAATGAAGCAAGAAGAAACAGAAATAAAGGCCAGTGGCTTAGAATCATCACTATATTAAAGATTCATTTGGGAAATTAACTGAAAGAATGAAAATCATTTAGAATAGTTAATGAGGGGGATGCAATATAGAGAGTTAACAGAGGATGAATAAATGGATAGCAATGGAGCAGTGTGGTCTAAATTCCTCCTCTTATGACTCTGTTGACCTTGTCATTTTCACACCACCTTACCTTTTTTGTTTTTTAAAGTGCTTAAATAACCCTTCCTATGCAAAAACCTTTCTCTGTAAAATAAAAGAAGATGTACATGCACATTTAGCTCCAATAACCGACTGTCCAGTCCTTCAAGAATATATTATCCTCCTTGTACCACGTTACCATTGAAACAGTAAGTCTAAAAATTGATTTTTATTTCAACAGAATGTTTCCATGTGTCTCTGTGCAGGACACACACACACACACACACACACACACACACACATGCACACACATATAAACTTTATATAGTTTAAAACTATCTAATTTGAAGTTAAAATGACTTTATTTGGAAACACAGATCAGCCATTTTTAGGTCTGTGATTACAGACAAATTTTCAAAATAATGTATTCTCACTCTTCTTATCTGTATAAAATAGGAGAGTAAGAATCATTTTGAAGGTGTGTTGTTATCAGAGTTAAATGAATCCATTTGTTTCAATGTGTACAGTCTTGTATGTAATGTAACATCTCCTTATAAAGTATGAACTTAGAACACCCAAATAAGAATAATCTGTAGCATTAATTAAAGAATGAAGGTCTTAAATCTTCCTTGGGCACAAGAAATCTGTAATTTTTTAAAAGTCAGTTGTTTTTCACAGACTGTAGTATATGGTACATAATAGATACTCAATAAGTGATTACTACTGTGTTTTTCGAATCTTTTTTGTTTTTTTCTTTAAAGTTGATTTATTATGAGAACTGACATGAGGTTTAAAAATGTCTAGATAGATATGGATATAGATATGGATAGCCATAGCTATATATTTAAACATGGATATTAAGATTTATATCATCATTAAGCAAACTAGCACAGAACTCAATTTTACATTAAACTATTACATTGGCCATAATTTTTTTACACTGATTTAAATTTCACTTCTTTCCTATAACTAGCAAATGATATTAATCATGTAAACATTAAACAATGTTGTAATTCAATTATCCCAGTTTAAACAGTATTATCCCAAACCAGAAAATTATATGACAGAGAAGAAACATGAAAAGAAAGTGATATACCATTGACAATTCTGTTATATACTGTTCCTCTTCTAAAATGCTTTTCATTGTGTATCAGATTCAAAATAATAATGTATAGATAATTTCCATAGATACACAAATACCATCTGTCAATTTTAGTGCACATACTAAAAATAATGAATGTAGAAAATTAAAATGTGTCAATAACAATAAAATTTTATAAACATGCACAAAATGGCAGATGGTAGAATTTAAGTAACATTATGCCAAATGGTTAGCTACATTATAGCTACCACTATTACTTATAAATCTAAAATAAATTATACTGTCAATGACAAAATATTTCAAAATATAATTGAGCAAGTTAAAAAATGATACCTTCTATGTATTGTCCGAAGTACAATAAATTGGGAATTGAGGCAGTTTTGACAAAAAGTATAGAAAATAAACCACTCAAATAATGATCACATAAAAAGAGAAAACAGAAAGTAAGAAGTATAGAAAGTGGCAATGAGAACAAAGAGTTAGTACAATCATCATCCTGAGGGAAATTCACTGTGCTCATTTTTTTTAACCTCACAAAGATAAGGAACATTATTATGTTCATTAAGGAAGTCATTGGTTTTCATTTTTTCTTTTGCTCTTTTCTTCTTCATCCTGTAAATGGCAATAATCGTTTATATCTCTAGTTAGACTCTGCTACATTAGAGCTCTAAAAGTTGTTTTAAAAAAAAGTGTGTTGTTTTCTACTATCTGTTTTTTTTTTTTTTTGTTGTTTTTTTGTTTTAATGTGCTTGCATGCATACTTTGACATTTAATAGGAACTATGGTCAAAGTAGCTACCTTATTCTGATCATATAGCAGATGAACAAGAATAAATGGGCTCCTTCAAAGTCTGATGATTAGTAGGTAGTAAATCTGGATTGAAACAGAAGTGTTTTCACTCAGACCATTTCTCTTTCCACTGAAACTCAGCACATTTTATTAGTGGTAAGACAAGAGCTGGTAGGACCACATAGTCTTGAGGAAAAAAAAATTATTTGGGGATTCTAGTGAATCCATACTGAAAAAAAAGTGAGTTTGAGAAATAAAACAATCACTAATAAAGGTGAATTAAAAATGTCTTCCTAAATCAATTCTCTATAAACTAAGAGTGAGCAATTAACTATTAAGATATTCCTGATCTAAAAACTATTGAAGGGAATTTATTAAGGAAATATACTTCTCTCTCACTTGATACACATTTAATCTCTTGCTATTTCATCTTGGAAAGCTACCCAGTTATCATATAGTTACCAATCCCAAGGTTAACACTCATACACACACACACACACACACACACACACACACACACACACTGACAACGAGGCTTTTCTTTGCAGAACAATTGTCACATACCTTAACTTTCCATCTAGGAAGTATATCCTACATTAGAAAAACACAGGTTTTGATTTTCAGCTTATGCATGAGATAAGCGAAGAAGTACGTTATGTCATGTTGTTGCTCTATACTTGTGTAGCTAATTAGATCACCCCTTCTTCCCAACTGATTGCAACATTAGGTCATAATTACAAATAATGAATGATTTATTCCCAATACTGATGCTACTGTGAATCCAGCTGAACTCCACAGTCACCTCCCAGATTTGTAGTTACTAGAGGACAAAATTACGAAGCTTATTACCAAAACTAGCCAAGAGGAAAGGAGCAAGGACCATTTAGAAAGCAGAATTTACTTCAACAAATTAGAAAATTATGGGGTGCCTGAGTGGCCCAGTTAGTTAAGCATCCGACTTCAACTCTGGTCATGACTTTGTGGTTTGTGAGGTCGAGCCTCGCAAAGGGCTCCAAGTTGTCAGCACAGAGCTGTGCTGAGAGCTCAGAGCCTGGAACCTGCTTCAGATTCTGTGTCTCCCTCTCTCTGTGCCCCTCTCCTGCTCACACTCTATCTCTCTGTCCCTCTCTCAAAAATAAATACACATTAAAAGAATTTTTTAGTAAAAATAAATAAAATTAAGGTATACACACAGTGCATGCTCTCTCCCTTAAGCACACACAAAAGTTTACAAGTCACCAGACTCTGGAATTGACATACATATGTTTTCCATCCAGGAGAAACTGTGCTGGCCTTTGGGATGTAATTAATATGACTGGCAGACATACCTTCAAAAGAATATTTCTTAAGTAAAAAAAAAAAAGCCAATCATCATCGTATTTTCTAATAATGTCTGTGGAATCTGCATGATAATATTTGTTTTAAAAAGAGAGATAACACTTATTATGCTTTGAAGGACAACAGTGTGGTTTACTTTATTCTAGCAACACTAAATAGAGGTAGCGGCACAGCTCCATGAAATTGAGTCATTAAAAAAAAAAATCTTTAAAATGCCTGTAAGCTAATGGGGCGCCTGGTTGGCTCAGTCGGTTAAGCGGCCGACTTCTGCTCAGGTCATGATCTCGCGGTCAGTGAGTTCGAGCCCCGCGTCGGGCTCTGTGCTGACAGCTCAGAGCCTGGAGCTCGTTTCAGATTCTGTGGCTCCCTCGCTCTGACCCTCCCCCATTCATGCTCTGTCTCTCTGTCTCAAAAATAAATAAACGTTAAAAAATAAATAAATAAAATGCCTGTAAGCTAAGAAAGTCCATTTAAATTTTTTTTTCATGTTTATTTTTGAGAGAGAGACAGAGTGTGAGCAGGGTAGGAGCAGAGAGAGAGAGGGAGACACAGAATCTGAAGCAGGCTCCACGCTCTAGCTATCAGCACAGAGCCCAATGATGGGCTCAAACTCATGAACTGCAGAGATCATGACCTGAGCCAAAGTCAGATGCTTAACCGACTGAGTCAACCAGGTGCCCCAAGAAAGTCCATTTTTAAAAAGTAAAGTAAAGTAACATTGCATCTTTTCTTCCACAGTGGATGATGAAGTCTCTGCTACCCTTCTACATTTATATTGTTCTTTTCTTTTTTTCCTCTATAAGCTGGACAAAGAGGGGTAACTCCCAGTTTACAGACTGGCATTCATCATTTTCTCACGGGGACCCATTTTGATCGATAAGCAAATTTTGTGCAAATATAAGGCAGCTGCAAGAAACAGGGCAGATAATATCGTGAAATTACAGATGAAAATTCTAATTATATTGATTATGAAACAAACTAGATTTAAAGCACTTTGAAAACCTCTGTATCACCCCCTAACTTAAAAAAATTAAATGCCCAAGGCACCTGGGTTGCTCAATCTGTTGAACGTCTGATTTAGGCTCTGGTCATAATCTCGCAGTTCATGGGTTCAAGCCCCACATCGGGATCTCTGCTGTCAGCACAGAGCCCACTTCAGATCCTCTGCCCCCCTCTATCTGCCCCTCACACTCTCTGCCCCTTGCACTGTCTCTCTCAAAAAATAAATTAAAAAAAAAAACATAAAAATATTAAATGCGGGGCAACTACATGGCTCTCAGTTGGTTAAGCATCCAACCCTTGGTTTCAACTCAGGTCATGATCTCAAATTTCATGGTTTGAGAGTTTGAGTACCACAAAGGGCTCCAAGCTTGGGATTCTCTCTCTCTCTCCCTATCTCTCTGCCCCTCCCCTGCTTGCTCACTCTCTCTCTCAAAATAAATAAACTTAAAAACAATTAAATGCAAAGTGGAGTTAGAATTCTCTACTTCTCAGGATGATGTATAGTATCTTGATTAGGTGGTTCATCAATCTCACTTATGCTTTTATACTTTCTTTACATACATATCAATCCCTACCCAATGTATACCGCTGTTTTACCTATAGTAACATTACATCAATAGTATCCTACTGCATATTCCGGCTCCCTCCCTCTCTCTCCACCAAAGAGAGAAATGGATTGTAGTTAGGTTACCACATTTGGTATCAAAAATATTCACTCTTATATTTTATATTTCTGTTCTGTATTCTGGTGAAGTTTTCTACAGAAATAAATACTTGCTGTTTTAATAATACTTATGGTTTTACCTTGAAAACTAAATGTATGGCATTGGAAATAAGGGGATCCCTTTACATTCAATGATATTCAGAGATAGAAAAATGCATAAATTATTTTAGAGGAAGTTTGCAAAATGTTTAAATGATGTACAGATGTGTATTTTAGGATGATTCAGTAAAGACTACATTAAATTGGAGGAAAGAAAGCCTATTGTTAACTTCTAAGAGCTTCATGAGGAAGATCTCAATGCATTACTTCTCTGTAGAGAAGGCTGAAATTTGGTAGGTAGGAGGCAAGGCCACACAGATTCCAGAACTACACAAACTCCCATCAGTATTTTATTTACAGACTCTGAAAACAGGTTCCTACACTGGGAACTCAAAGGATTCCAGTACCACAAACAAATAAAGATCTGCAGGTTTCTCTAGTGGGTGAGTATAAAGAAGTTTTGCCATGGCAAATATTGATATTCTTTATCTGAAGTTCCAGGCATTAATTTGAGAGTAAAAAGAACGCAGCATGCTATTTCTGAAATAAAGGTCCAATAAGGGCTGGATCTAATAATTCAGGCAAATAAATGTATCATTAAACTTGCTAAATGTATTCATATATGTAGGGCAACTGAACTTATATTTGGTCATAATATCAGTAATTTTTCACAAGGTTATCTTTACAAAACAAAGAAACATACATTTTGGTAGTACCTATGGAAATTAACTGGTGGAAGTCAAAACAAAAGAAATGCCAATTCCTAAGTAATATGAATTGACTGTAAAAAAGATTAATAATAATCAGTGACAAACTTCTCCTCATATCATGTCATAAATTCATCAAGTGAAGCCTCCAGGTGGTACAATCAATACCCCATCTGTGATTGTTTTCACATATTCTGACACCATCAAAAGGGGCAAAGACGAATGGTTTAACATTGTAATATGAATATATATGTATACGTATACATATGTATGTGACAGAGAGGCAAAGACAGATACAGAAAGAGAATGTATACTATAGTCCAAACATATGTTTGAATAGTTGTATGTGTATGTATATTTGAGCTAGTTATCATATATTGAATTAGTTTCACTGATTAATAATGTTATAATTGCCCTTCTTTTTATACTATTGTGCCAGCTTTAGATATGTTTTTATAGAGAATTAATTATATAAAGGACTGTAATTTAAATAAGTTAATTTAAAGGAAATAAAAATATCCCCCTATAAATAAGACCAACAGCATCTATTAGTAGTTTTATTTTTAATATTTTAAGAGTTTATCATTAATAAAAGTACTAATACAAATAATGCTCTGTCTATAAAAGTTAGGATAAAGTACATTGGTATGCTCCATTTTCCCAAGAAGTATTCTGCAAAATGAAATAATATCATTATAGAAAGCATTAACTTCTGAAACTTTAATCTTTTTTTTTTTTTTTTTTTTTTTTACTATCTAGGTAAAAATCAAACAATTCTTTTAAACTTGTCCTACAAATATTTTTACAAGATCTCCCTCTTCTGGCTACAACAATTATTTCATTTGTTTTTATCCACAGTTGTCAAAGTCAGCTGCAAAGTTTGGGCAAAGCTAATTTATACTAATCTGGCATCAAAGAGATAAATAGACGGACACTCCTAAAAATGAAAAACAGGAAGTTCTTTTCAATATCTCTAATATACATACTGTTCTATTAAAGTCTGTTTATCTAATTTCATTTAAGTTTTCTGCCTCACTGATAGTCTGAGGATTCTTATGCCAAGCTTCGTAATAAGTTAATAAATGAATTGAATGCTTGAAGTGTTCCAGATGGACTTAAATTGCAAATGCTGTCATTCACAAAAGGGACTGAGCTCACAGAGCAAGGATGCAAGTTTCCAAATGCAGACTCACCTATGCACCTTAGAGATGAAAATGTACACTCCATTTAAGTGTCCTTTCAAAATGTAACTTTTCCTCTCAAATTTACAAACCTGATTGCAACAATAAAATAAATCTGAGAAATATTAATAAATGAAAGATAATGTTTACCATGCAACTTACAAAACAATGTTATACGAAAACTATTTTAAAAGGATGTGCTTTAGTCACTATCATATATTCATTAGTCTACTTCAATCATTACATTTAATTGTGTAAAATATCAGAAAACCACGCACAAAAAGTTTGGGGAGAGCTATTGTTCCTAAATAACATATTGTGTTAATGTACTAATATTCCCCAGTAGTCATCACTTGATAAGCTCTTCCATTTCTTCAAAAAACATTCATTTTAAAATGTCATTTCAAAATAAATAAAATATACTCAGTACTCTCAAGAAATGAATATTTGTAAATGGCATACCTGATAAAGGGTTAGTATCCAACATACACACAGAACTTATAAACTCAACAGCCAAAAAATAAATAATCCAATTAAAAAATAGGCAGAAGACATTACTAGAAATTTCTCCAAAGAAGACATGCAGATGGTCAACAGATACATAATAAGGTGCTCAACATCACTGATTATCAGGGAAATACAAATCAGAACTGGAAGATTGATCACCTCACAGCTATCAGAATGGCTACAATAAAAAATGAAAAAACAACACGTGTTGGGAAGGATATAAAGAAAAAGGAACGCTTTTACACTGTTGGTGGGATGGCAAACTGGTGCAGCCACTCTGGAAAACAGTATGGAGGTTCCTCAAAAAGTTAAAAATAGAACTACCCTGGAGTGTCTAGGTGGCTCAGTTGGTTAAGTGTCCAGCTCTTGATTTTGGCTCAGGTCATGATCTCATAAATGGAGCCCTGCATCGGGCTCTGTGCTGGAAGCGTAGAGCTTGCTTGGGATCCTCTCTCTCTCTCTCTGCCCCTTCTCCGCTTGCATGCACACATGCATTCTCTCTCTCTCACTCTCCCTCCCTCTCTCTCAAAAAAAAAAAAAAAAAAAAATATATATATATATATATATATATATATATATATATATATATATAACTACACTATGATCCAGCAATTGCCTTACTAGGTATTTACCCAAATAATAAAAAATAATAATTCAAAGAGATACATGCAACTTGATGTTTATAGCAGCATTATCTACAATAGCCAAACATCTCCCATTATAGAAGCAGCCCAAGTGTCCATTGACTGATGAATGCATAAAGAAGAGATAATATATATAGTGGAATATTACTCGGTCATTACTCAGCCATCAAAAAGAATAAAATCCTGCGATTTGCAATAACATGGATGGAGCTAGAGAGTATTACACTAAGCAAAATAAGTCAGTCAGAGAAAGACAAATACTATATGATTTCACTCATATGTTAAATTTAAGACACAAAACAAATGAGCCAAGGGAAAAAAGAAAGAGAGAGAGAGAGAGCGAGAAACCAAGAAACAGATTCTTAACCACAGACAACAAACTGATGGTTACCAGAAGGTAGGTGGGTGGGGTGATGGGTTAAATAGGTGATAGGATTAAGAAGTGCACATGTTGTGATGAGCACTGGGTGTTATGCAGAAGTGTTGAATCACTATACTGTACACCTGAAACTAATATTATAGTGTATGTTAACTAACTGGAATTAAATAAAAACTATACAAAGTATTATCAAAAAAAGAAATGCATGATATGCCATTGGATCACATTAACCATTGGATATGCCATTGGATCACCTTGGATTGCATTAACAAGTCTCAACAAATGTGGAATTCCTTCAAATTACACTCAACTTGCTATGGTACACACATTCCCCTTTTAGGAAAGGGAGTTTATTTACAGCTTTCATAAGATGCTCAAATATGTCAATGACTCCAAAAATTTAGGAACTGAGATAAACAAATAATTACAAACTCCGTAACACTTGATATTTTAAAATACCAGTGTAAACAAAAGTTCAAATAATAACAAAATCTACAGAGGAGAATCAAGGAACGTTCCTGAGAAATGGTATCAGTATACCCTGAATTTTGAAACTCAAGGAAGTTTGTCAGGAAGAGAAGAAAGAGAAGAGGACTTGAGAACACCTCTAGAATATACAGAAAGGCAATGTTGACTGCTAGAGCCTTGGTATAGTCATTGGAGGGAAGTGGGACTAAAGGATGTACATAGGGAAGTTTTTTCCATTGCATCCATTGTTGTTTCTTACATTTAGGAAAGTACTTTGTACATACTATGAAGGCCTGTAGATGTTTGTTTAAGGAGAAATAGGAATAGGTTTAAATGATAGGATATTGACAGATAATGAAATTTCTTGAAGTGATAGGGATTAGGAAGTGTACATGTTGTGATGAACACAGGGTGTTATACAGAAGTATAGTGAGGGTCTCAGTAAGAACTTTGGCCTTAACAATTTGGCACAAAAGTGACATTAAATGTTGGTTGATGAACACAGCCAAAATTTTCTAGTGTCAAATGCCATTAGATGAGGTGAATTTTGGATTTTAATCTCATATTATATATGTGAGAAAAAAAACAGGGGAGATCACAGAAAGTTCACTCTATTTTCTGTTTTCTGATGTGTTAGAAAGATTTCTTAGACTATCTAAAATATTAGAAATGTTACCATCAGAGAATTACTACTTTTCTTAAATCCTTTGTAAAAATGCAGATATTTGGTTCTTTCTAACAGGTAGTATGGCTTCATTTTTAGATGTTTTTTTCTCATAGAAGGAATGGATCACTTTGGTGATCCTGAGCCACAGGTTCGTCATTTATGCTTTTGCCTCCTAATAGACTTTAATGAGATGATAAGGAGATAAAGACTACACTGTCTAGCATATAATTTTAGATATCAGATAAGTAAATCTCCATACTTCAATTATGTGTTGATACATTTCAGTTTCATATATACAAGAACATTTATTTATTTATTTATTTATTTATTTATTTATTTATTTATCTATTTATTTATTTTTTAAAGAAAGAGAAAGCACAAGTGGGGGGGGGAGGGTGAGAGAGAGAGAATCTTCAACGTTTATTTATTTTTGGGACAGAGAGAGACAGAGCATGAACGGGCGAGGGGCAGAGAGAGAGGGAGACACAGAATCGGAAACAGGCTCCAGGCTCCGAGCCATCAGCCCAGAGCCCGACGCGGGGCTCGAACTCCCGGACTGCGAGATCGTGACCTGGCTGAAGTCAGACGCTTAACCGACTGCGCCACCCAGGCGCCCCGAGAGAGAGAGAATCTTAAACAGTCTCCACACTCAGCTCAGCGCCTGATGCAGGATTCAATCCCATGACCCCGGGATCATGACCTGAGCCAAAATCAAGAGTTGGATGCTCAACCAACTGAGCTATCCAGGCGCTCCAACAAGCGTATTTATTGAATTGGTTATCAAATAGTTTATTATTAGATCTCTGTGAACCATGTGAACTATTAGATTACTAAAAATTGTTTTAGAAGTTATGTTACATTCACCTCACTTGAAAAATAACATAAATAATAGATGATAATTGAGCCTACTTTTGATGTTCAGTTAGCTTTCTGTGAGAAACAATATTTATACCTTGTGCTGACATAGCCAAATCACAACAACTTGAATAATTAGGATTGTGGAGTCATGTTAACAATTTATTTTTCTGCAATTGATCAAATTAACTACATTACATTTCAAAGAGCCAGAAAGAAAGAAAGAAAGAAAGAAAGAAAGAAAGAAAGAAAGAAAGAAAGAAAAGAAAAGAAAGAAAACCTAAAATTTCGTTCTTTTTATTATGTAGCTTCCACATAAAATTGATAATTCTGTTGCAGGAATTGGACATGAGAAAGGTGACACCAGAGCAGAACTATATTAATTCAATAATATCTATTTAGAATTCTTGAGCAGGGATCAATTAGGGGAGAAGACAAACACAATAACATTTCAAAGGGATGCAGAATAATAAAATATACTGTAGTGCTATTTCTAGGCGATCCACTAAGCCAGTTGGCCATATTCCTCAAGAACAGCACATTTCCCCAACCCATTTTCCAAGAGAAAGTATCTGACCCACCTTGCCACTTTCCCTGGGTTTATATCTCTATTTTGTAGCATGCAAAACCAACTTGTTCAAAACAACCTCCCTCTTCGGCATAGCAATAGAAGTTTTAGACATTTATTTTGGCCTTTCTATGGCATTGACTTTCTATGGCCACTGTCTGCATATCACCTTATGTTTCCATTTGCAATTTCACATCCCTGTACTTGCAGCAGAAATAACAACAACCATAATTTTATTTTAATACTAACCTTAAGGGGGTGAGAGAATTCAAATGGTCCTACTCCAATGAGGCATTATCAAAATCAAAGCAGTTCCTGCCTATTATTAAAAACAAGAAAACTGGCCCAAAAATTAGTCACTTATGCTTTTATTTTTTTTAACACTAATAACTCTGAATCAGGTAGTAACTTACAGGAATATGTGCTTCAGGACGATAAAAATGTTTAATTTTCAATATAAGGCTGCTGAAAAGGAACCACTCTTGAGGTCCCAAAACAGTTTTCTTCATATGACCACTGTAATGTAAAGTATTGATAGACAATTTAATTGGGTTAAGCCCCAAACACCTGGATAAGGAAAGATTACTTTTAGGGAAAATAATGTCTTTGGTAAACTGTATCTGGAAATGACTGCATTGATGTTGACATTAATCTTTAAGTAACAGCCAAAAGTTCTAAATAGCTATACAAATATGTGTCTCATTAATACAGCTGTTAAACCTTGAAATTTCAAACTGTATGGATAATTCGAGAGTATCTCCCCCTCAAGTAAGAAAGCAATATATTTTTTCTTAAATGGTATTATACCTATTTTTGCCTAGGAAAACTGTGTTTAATAATCAAATGACCATAAAAAATGTTTAATGACCAAAAAAGTTTTTATGTGTAATTATACCTATTTTTCAAAGTATGTATCATATTCAAAAACAGTTCTCATTAAGATAATTTACACATGTTCTAGGACATAAAATCAGTATCTCCATACTTAAAAAGTGTCTAGAAAAATAATTAAAATAAATGTTAGCATTTTTTGTTATTAAATTCTATGGATGTTGATGTCAGTCTAGATATAATCTACTCCTGGTTATCCACACAAATAATACCAAACAACAGGTAAATAATAAGAATAACTTAATTTTATACTATTATTTTATTATTTTCATTTTTTTCTCTAAATCTTATTGTTTTAGGGATTCAGACTTTCCTTAAATCTCTGTTGATACTCATTTCTCTTTAATTATTTTATAAATGAAATCTAGAGGAATATTAAAAATAATTTTGAGAAGAAAGAATTGGAGGTATTACATAAAATCCAAATTTTTATGGGGGTACCTAGGTCACTCTAGTATATAATAATAATAATAATAATAATCATTATTATTAATGAGGTTTCTTCAAGTTAATGTTTTCATTCTAAATCCCCAAAATATAAATAGATACATGCAAATGTCCTATATGCCAAGCAAGGTATTCGGTGATTTTGTAATATATGTCCCACTTTCTGACCTAACTTTGCTATTTATAAGCCACTGGGTCTTAATTAAATTTTAAAAGATCTTTAAATTTTGGTTCAATACTCAAAGTTAAAAAGAATATACTGATTAGTATGTAAATCCCTATTATTTCTGAGTAGTTAGTAAATATTAAGTGCCTATTGACATCTACATGTCTATACATCCTGCCACTCCAGTCATATAACAAGTATAATAACCATATGAACCATTTCTTATTCCATGCACAAAACCTTTGGTAACTTTTGGTTTTATTAATAGCCTCAGTCTTATACTCAACATTCCACAGAATCTTATTATTAGGCAGGAAAAATCCTATGTATAAGTCTAGAACATAGAAAAATTAATACAAATATTTTAAGGACTACCAACATCGAACAACTAACTATTCCCTGAGTTTATATACCAGAATTTTAAATCCCAACATCAAGATATATTCTTTGGGTTAAGACAATCTGGGAGAGAGAAACTATACAAAGATGAATGTACTATTTCATACATTTGTCACAATAAATCCATAGTACTCTGGTTGCTATGAATATAGTAGTGAACAAAATACACAAAATCCAAGTTTTATGGAATGCATAGCCTGACAAACTCAGGGGGATGCATAAATAAATAAAATTGACTATTTAATAGTATCAGGCAGGCTGCATTAAGCTATGAACAAAATAAAACAAAGAAAAAAATGTGACAAAAGTTGGTAAAGACTCCTGATAAGGTAAAATTTGAGCAAAAAAAAAAAAAAAAAATAAGTGAAGGAGCAAGTCATTCAGGTGTGGGAGAGTAATATTCTATGCATACAAACAGTAAGGTCCTTAAAAATTGGGGCACAGATACTTTTTGCTTGTTTTTAGAGAGAGAGAGAGAGTGCAAGCAGAGGAGAGGAGAAGGGTAGAGGGATGGAGAGAGAATCTTAAGCAGACAGCAGGCTACATGCTCAGCACAGAGCCTGACGTGGGGCACAATCCCACAACCCTAGAATCATGACCTGAGCCAAAACCAAGAGTCAGAAGCACAACTGACTGAGCTAACCCCCTGAAGTACAGAGATTCTTAAGGCATACAAGTTAAGTGCAGTATGGAGCTGGTGAAGGGTTTTAAGCAGGAAGCAGCACAATCATATTGATATTTTAAATATATACACAATAAATCATTACCATCTATAATGTAATATTATTTTTATTTATTTATTTTTTATTTGTATGGGAAAATTGACAGCCTGTCTTGCATAGAGCACTATATACCAGACACCCCCATCCTCACAGATTTTATAGTGTTATTAGAAATGGAAATGGGGGTGGGGGCATGAGGATGCAGATAAAGGCTGGTTATGATGCATGATGAAAGGTCAAAGGTAGTAATACACAGATGGTACGAGGAAATTACAAAAGAGAAACCCCAGCCATGAACATGTAATGCAGATAATATGTATATGATACTAAAGGCAATTTAGTGTTATTGGAGTGTAAAATGTAAATATTGGTCTACAAAACATTCATATGATTAAGGAGACTGGGATGTATCCAATAAAAATGGAGAGCCATCAAAGTATTTAGATAATTACTTAAAGTTTCATTTGATACACCACTCTGTCATAAGTGAGAGCTCAGATGTAAAAAAGAACCAATAAAGGAGGCAATAGTTGTTATTTTTTTTCAGTTATGACAGAATTGGGATCTGTAAGAGGGCAAAAGTAGTAAGGATAGAGGATATGAATTGACTGCAAAAATACATGAAGAATAAAACCAGGGAAACTGATGATTAACCACAAGAGAAGATAGGGAAAAAAATAAGAAGTCAAGAATGACTTCTAGGTCTTAGGTTGTGTTAATAGATCAAACACAGTGCTGCCAGTAGAGAGAGAAAATACAGAAGAAATAGGCCCTGGGAGGAAGAATATTTGTTCAATTTTGACATTTTTGAAGCTCCTCTGTGTTGCCTATGTTTGTACAGCAAGCAAACAGTTTGATTAATTAATCCTAGACTGCAAAGAGAGGTCTAGAAGGACAAATACATTTGGAAAAAAGAGGCATATAATTAGTAGTTGAAACAATGTAAATCAATGAAATCACTGAAAGGTAGTATATGAAGAAAGAAAAGCAGTGTTCAAGGAACCAAATTTTAGAATGAATAAAGAGATCCTTGAGAGAGAAAGAGAGAGAACAGAGAGATAAGAACATTATGAACTTGAAAAACTGGAAGAATGAAGAGTTCTCACCATCAGGAAAGCTGAAGGAGTGTAAAATGTTAAGGGAGAGAGATCCTCCAAATTCCATAGTGAGCTTCTTAAGGACAAGAGTTAATGCCTTTACTTCTGTTCTCTCAGGTCCTAGCATATACCCTGGAAAATAATGAACTCTAAGTACAAAGTTGATAGAATGAATAATAAGAAAAGAAATAAAAGTAAAGATATACATTTATTTTTTTCTTTTTTTTTTAATTTTTTTTCAACATTTATTTATTTTTTGGGGGACAGAGAGAGACAGAGCATGAACAGGGGAGGGGCAGAGACAGAGGGAGACACAGAATCGGAAACAGGCTCCAGGCTCTGAGCCATCAGCCCAGAGCCTGACGCGGGCTCGAAATCACGGACTGCGAGATCGTGACCTGGCTGAAGTCGGACGCTCAACCAACTGCGCCACCCAGGCGCCCCTTAATTTTTTTTTTCAAATACAAGGACTACTAGATGCCTGACAAATATGTAGATTCCAGTAGTGCTTCCTAACAGGGAAGCTAGGAGAATTACGAGCACTTATCTATCCTGTGACCACTCCATCTACTTTACAACTATCTCTACCGCCCTAACAGATTTGTACACCAGAGAAAGGAAACATTTTTGAGGAAAATATGCAAAATTAAAAATTTTTAAAGATAAAAGCTCATCCAAGTATTTATCATTCTCACAGTTAGAAATAAGTTGAGTCGAAAAGAATAACATTTAAAATCAAGGAAACAAACAGAACAGTTCAAATTCAGCAACCTTAAAATAGGAAGCCATCATGACAAGCTTCACAGGTTGGAGGAGTATAGTACTTCAGAATTATTCCTTTGTAGAATGGGGAGGGGTCATTCAGCATTTAAGTGTCTGGATTATTATAATTATTATCCAGCCTTGAGACTGATACATTCTTACCATGCCACAGTGCCAAAACTCAGTTGCACAACATTTTTTTTAAATTTTTTTTTAATGTTTATTTATTTTTGAGACAAGGAGAGACAGCATGAACGGGGTAGGGTTAGAGAGAGAGGGAGACACAGAATCAGAAACAGGCTCCAGGCTCTGAGCTGTCAGCACAGAGCCTGATGCGGAGCTCGAGCTCACGGACCGCGAGATCATGACCTGAGCCAAAGTCGGATGCTTAACCGACTGAGCCACCCAGGCGCCCCTGCACAACATTTTTTAAGCATATTAGGTTTAGCAGCTACTTTTTGGGTTTGGGGCCCACCTGAAATCTTCATGCAGCAGTACTAGCCATTTAAAAGCAAAGTGCTTTGAGGCCCTGGGTGGCTCACTCGGTTAAATGTCTGACTTCAGCTCAGGTCATGATCTCACAGTTCATGGGTTCGAGTCCTGCATTGAGCTCTGTGCTGACAGTTCAGAGCCTGGAGCTTCTTCATATTGTGCCTCTCCCTCCACCCCCTTCTCATCCTCTCTCTCTCTCAAAAATAAACACACACACACACACACACACACACACACACACACACAAAAGTGCTTGCTTTGTATAACCTACCTCTTCAAAGGTAAAAAAATAAAAATTAAAAAAAAAAAAAAGGATACCCTTGCTTCTGGAATATTTCACTTTACTGGAACTCCAGTTTCCATTTTCTCACCACCTCTCAAGATTTTCCTAATTTAATAAACACTGCTAAACATGTAGCACCTCCATTTTGCCAGTCAATTCTTCTACCTAAACATGTTTTGACCCAGTAATAATTTTAGTTATCCATAGATATAGAATACAATTTGTGTAAATGCCATTAACACAATGCATCAAAAGTATACAAATCATGATGTTTTTGTTTTTTTAATATTATTTTTTTTTATTTTAGAGAGAGGGAATGCAAGGTGGGGATAGGGTGAGAGGGAGGGAGACAGAGAGAGAGAGAGAGAGAGAGAGAGAGAGAGAGAGAGAGAATCTTAAGCAGGCTCCATGTTCAGCACAGAGGCCAATGCAGGGCTCAATCCCATTATCCTGGAATCATGACCTGAGCCAAAATCGAGAATAAGATGCTTAAGCAACTGAGCCACCCAAGCACCCCTATACAAAACATGATGTTAGACACTATATACATACAATGGGATAAAAAATAATTTTCTATACATGCCACAAACTGAAAACACAGTTCAGAATAAGTTTTTTAAAAGTCTGATGAAACTGTTTCCATTTTTCCTATACTTAGATTCTCAAGAAAGAAAAGACAAAATAATAAGTTTTACTATCTTTCTAAATTTAACTAGAACTTTATTCTTATTATTGTACATTTTATTTATTTCCCTTAACTTTACATTAGAAATACTATACTGAATATCCACCAGATGTCAGTATATGCATGCAAATGTTTTACTATGAAAAAACAAGTGCTAGCAAAGATAAGCCAAATCTTTTATTAAAATGTACTCTTACAAGAAATATAAAGTAGGGGTGCCTGGGTGGCTCAGTTGGTTAAGTGTCCAAGTTCAGCTCAGGTCATGATCTCACAGTCTGTGGGTTTGAGCCCCACATTGAGCTCTGTGCTGACAGCTCAGAGCCTGGAGTCTACTTTGGATTCTGTGTCTCCCTCTTTTTCCATCTCTCTAATGCTCATGCTCTGTCTCCCTCTCTCTCAAAAATAAATAAACATTAAAACAATTTTAAAAATATAAAGTAAATGCCTTTTCTTTGAAAACTTAAAATTCTTTAATTATCTATACTGTATTCATATATCATTGAAAATCATCTTTGAAGTTTTATTCTAGCCAAATATAATACATTTGTTAATTTGAAATTTTTTTCTGGTGCCTTATGAAATATTTACATTTAAGAAACATAATAATACATTTCATAAAATAATATTTAAGAAACTTGGCTAGACAATTATCATTTGAAATTCTTTACAGAAATGAATGCAAAAAACTTTTAGTTAATAAAGCTTTACACCTGGAAAATTACAGAAAATTATTTGAAAATGCAGTCAAACAATAAGGTTACCATATAAAATAACCAAGTACAAAATTATGGGATAAAAATATCTTCATTTTCCTATATCCAAGTTAGAAACAGAAAATGCCAGAAAGAAAACATTTCATTGTACATAGGGGAAAAAAGCGTATGTAAGAGGAAAAAGAGAAGTGTATTGTACCCATCTGAGGAGTAATTGAAAACTACTTGAAAACATTAAACAGTACTAAAAAAATAATTGTGAGAAAGGATTAGTCACTGTGGGAAAAAATGTTGTTCTTCCTACATTAAACTGTGCCTCTAATGACATACCAATTAAAATGTCATTAGATATTATGACTATTGTTAAAATTTCACTAAAATTATATTAAATTCTACTTTAAGAAAAGTTTAACCCTACAATTACTAGAAATTCTTTTTTAATTTTTTTAATGTTTTTATTTATTTTTGAGAGGGAGACAGAACATGAGCAGGGGAGGGGCAGAGAGAGAGGGAGACACAGAATCTGAAGCAGGCTCCAGGCTCCAAGCCGTCAGCACAGAGCCCAACACGGGGCTCGAACTCACAGACTGTGAGATCATGACCTTAGCCGAAGTCTGACGCTTAACTGACTGAGCCACCCAGGCACCACAACAATTACTAGAAATTCTTATAAAGCTGTAATTATTTTTGAAAAATAAGTTTTGAGGAAGAAGCCTCTGAATGGAAGTAAGTAGAATCCATAAATTTACCCAAAATGAAAATTCTGGTTATTGGATGATAAAAGTGGTGTGTCAGTGAAGAAAATATCTGTTATTCAATAAATATTCTTAAGATAACTGGCCTGCCATAAAAATAAGTAAATAAACAACTAAGCTTCATAAGAGTAAATATAAATATACATACCTGAATTTACATTCTGGAAATATATTCAGGAAAAGTATTGCAATGTTGATTTCTGAAAATTTTTTAATGCCTATTTATTTTTGAGAGAAAGAACATTAGTGGAGGAGGGGCAGAGAGAGAGGGAGACAAAGAATCCGAAGCAGGCTTCAGGCTCTGAGATGTCAGCACAGAGCCCGACACCAGGCTTGAACTCACGAATCACAAGATCATGACCTGAGCCAAAGTCAGAAGCTTAACCCACTGACCCACCCACGCACCCTGCAATGTTGATTATCTAGAGGCTTTTTATCATTTTTCATTTTTATGTATTAGTTTTATAGGCTTAAAATGCAAAGAATTAAAAATGTTATGTTGTCCTGTCTTAGTGAAAACAGAAGTCAGCAAAATATGAAGGGATAAATACAATTTTTAAATAATAAATTATAAGAAAATATGATAAATATATATGTTAACATAACATTGAGCAAAGAAGTTAATAAACTGGAAGAATGTGAAGAGATCAAGAAAATGAAACCATAGTTATGGGGGAAATAAGAATAGATAATTGAACAAGGGAATACATTGTCATAATCATAGGGGAAAAAAGTTATCCTTTCTGGATTTTAGTAGTCAGTTTTGACAAGCTTCAGGCACCATTCCAAAAGCAATAAGATTTTAAGACACTGGAATTTTTCTAACTGAAACTTTTACTACTCAGTGTGCAGTAATACCTTAATATACAGTGTGTGATTCAGTCAGTTTTTCATTCAAATTCATATGCTGAGTTCCCACTATGTGTCAAGAATTGTACGAGAAAGTCTGTAAATACTTGAGCACAGAAATAGGCATTTCTGCCTCGGGACTGATAGCATTTATACATGATGTATTCAGACTGAGGAAGTTGTACAGAGAACCAATAACTAAAGCTTTCCTATTCAGAACTTAAACGTTTTTCCAACCTAGGTATTTAACATATTTAAAGCCATATTTCATAAAATATTTTCCCTAGTCTTCAGTCTTCTGACCACCACCCTGTAATGTGCATATGACTTAACCTAGAGTTTTGCAATATTGCATATCCTCTGTGTTTTTTTTTACTACCACTTCCTTCTCCATCCACACTATATTCCTCTATTGTCTCTTCCTTATCCTCTATGTCAGGAAGAATATGCTTTTTTGCTAAAGCCGCCATTTTCTCACGTATCATAGATTCTAACTTCTCTTAACACTTCTGAAAAACTGTTCAGTCTGTTATACCCTAGTCCTTTCATTTTCTGTATCTCTCAACATAAAATAAATCTTCGCAGGGGAGAAAAGTACAATAAATTTTCCAATTTAAACACCCATAGGAGCACGTGGGTGATTTAGTTAGTTAATCGTCTGACTTTGGCTCAGGTCATGATTTCACTGTTCCCAAGTTCAAGCCTCGCATTGGGCTCTGTGCTAACAGCTCAGAGCCTGGAGCCTGCTTCAGATTCTGTCTCCCTCTCTCTCTCTGCCCCTCCCCCACTCATGCTCTCTCTCTCTCTCCTCTCAAAAATAAATAAACATTAAAAGAATTTTAAACATCCATAAACACACATGCATACACATACATCACTATCCTAGATATACTTTGGAATTAATATATTTTCCTTTTTCCTTTTATAATAGCTCCATAATCTTCATCTTCTTACCCACTATTAATTTCTTAGTCTCTTTCTCCAGTTTTTTATGTGATAAACATTTTACATAAAAATTAATCTATTGAATATGACATTCCACATATGTATATATATATATGTATCTATATATATACCTATATAGATATATATGTATATACATATATATATGTGTATATATACATATATATGTATATACCTATATACGTATATACATATATAGAATGTATGTATACACATACACACATATGCTATTTTTTTCTGAGTGAACAGATATTTCCATACTCTTGCAAAATGTTTATTACATCAAGAAAGACTGAGGATAAAAATGTCATTGAGATTTCCATTAAACAGAAAATCATTGTTTTTAAAAAGTTAAAGATTAACTTGATTTATCTTAATGTACAGTTATTATTTAATCATTCCTAAATTTACTGAAGGTTGTTTTTTTGTGGCAAGGTTTCTCCACTGTAAAATTACTGTTTTTCCATTTATGATTAATAAAGACTTGGTTTGAAGGAGATATTTTGAAACTCTAAATATCCTGTTGCTCTTTATATTTGAACACTAGTTTTAGCATCCATCTGGGGATCGTGCCCATAGCAAATGTTCTTCTTGTGGTGTTCCAATGGTGACTTTTTATTTTATTCATTCTTTATATATTCATCACTTTGAATTCTTCTGTACAAAATAGATATCCTTTCTCCAACATATATTTTTATTGAATTATTTTTATATCAGTATGGATTCATAGATATTTTCTTAGTTGATTATAATCCAATACTATTATTATTTATTTTGTGGCTCAAATTGTTTCAGCTATGGCTATTGGGACCTTTTAATTTGCTCCTGTGTCTCTTCAATATAACCCAACTTTCAATTTTTTTTAAAGCACTTTTTTTCTGTCACTGCAAGATTCTCTGGACTTATCTTGCATTCTCGGTTCCTCGGCAGGAATGATCCATTTCTCCAAGTAGTCCAGGTACACATTTTTGCAGAGTAGTATTAGAAATAAAGATCTGGATGCCATATGTGCTCATCATTACTGGGGTGTCACCAAATCTAAGCTCTTTCAGTTGGTAGAGCTACGAAACACATGTATGTATGCTAACCTCACGTACACACATCTGTATTTCTATATCTAATGTATATTAAAAGAGCAACAGTACATTAAAGCATGAGTTCACACTGATATCTGACTCTAATCCAGCATCACAGAGCTCATTCTACACTCTCTGCCCGCCCACCTACCCCAGTCCCCTCCACTCCTTATTTATAACTTGTTTCTCCAACAATGAGAAACCTGGAGCCCATTACCTACAATATATTTACTGATTTGTTAAACCTTCTATATTTATTGATTTTACAGAAGCAATTAGACTATGAAAAAGGACCTTTAATAGAGGAGATCTGTGTTGGCTGAATATGTTATTGTTTCCAATGAAGTGGAGGCCACATGATTTAAGTTATCCAATGTTAGTTATAAAATTTTCTGGGCAAGACAAACATTAATTTTGCAACTGTAAGTGAACCTACTTTTGAGGAGAACAATTTAGGTACTTTGTTAGAAATTACTTGGATAATGTTTTAATCTCATAAATAATTTAGTTGTTTTGTTTTGTTTTGTTTTGTTTTGTTTTGTTTTGTTAGAAAGAGCCAGCAATGAAGAGCCTCAGGTGACTGAATTTGGAGAGAAATGATTTGTCTGTCTGTCTGGATGGTTAGATTCTTAAGTTGTCATAAGACAAGAAAAAAAGTCCACATAAATTATACAGAAAGGCCACTAATATTAAAGGGAAATTTTATGAAATATTTTTGGAGAAGAACTAAGAGAAGAGTGTGATAAAGCTTTGCCTCTGGGCTATAGAGTCTTCCAATCAAACATAATCTAATTAAGTAATGAAATCCCCCTTATCCATGGGGGATACCTTCCAAGACCCTTAGTGGATATTTAAAACGATGGATACCGTTGAACCCTATACATACTATGCTTTTGTCCTATGGTACCTTTTACATACATACCTACAGTAAAGTTTAATTTATAAATTAGGCATAGTAAGAGATTAACAATAATAACTAATAACAAAACATAACACCTATAACAATATATGGTAATAGAAGTCATGTGAATGTGATCTCTTTCTCAAAATATCTTATTATACTATATTAACCCCTCTTATTCTTGTGATGATGTGATATGATAAAAAGCCTACATGATAAGATGAAGTGAGGTGAATAACAGAAGCATTGTGATGTAGGTTAGGTTACCATTCACCTTCTGACCTTTCCAGATCATAGTTGACCACAGGTAACTGAAATTGTGGAAAGTGAAACCACAGATAAGGGGTTAACTACTGTAAATCTTCTAGTCTCTTCCTAATGTCTTCTCAATATTTTCCCTTTGTTATTTGTTTTTATTAACCTCTCAGTAAAATTAAACACATCAAGTGTTACTTTTTTTTCTCAAAAATACAACATAGATAGTAAATTACATCACAGAATGTCTGGCTCTATGTTGTCTGTCATCATTCATGAAAATCAACTTATTTGTATTAAAAATGTTTTCTTATAGCATAAGCTTTTCCTTTTAAAACTTTAGATATATTATACTAATGCACAATGACATTGATGCTACAGAATAGAACAACAATGAAGAATATGTGGTGGTGGTTTTATAGATAGCTACATTTTTGTTAGGCTATCTTGGTGATGGATTGCCTTGCTCAAGAGTAAGGTCTTCAAGTTGAAAGAGGTCTATATTTAATTTCATTGTATGTTTCAATTTTTAGTTTTCTAATCTTTTAAAGAAAGATAATTAAATATATACATATATCATCAGAATTGAATGAATAATATAAACTGCACAGTATAATCCATATAGTATTTAACCAATAATTTAATACATGTTATAAACAGAATTTTTAATACACAGTAATACATATTTGTTTATACACATTAATCAGTATGTAAAACAACAGTTTATTCCGGAAAAGTATTTATTATATATGCATAGTCACATTACATTTTGCATTGAGAAATTTCTCCATTTATACCTTTAGATAATGTTGTTCTACAAATTTTCTCACCCTCACCTTCACTATTCACTCACACACACAAACCCCCACACACGTACATGTTTAGGAATAAGAATTATCCATTAGTTGAATCTGTATTTTCTTCTCTGTAGATTTATCATCATCTCCATCACAATTTTAATCTCTTTGTAATTTTTTCTTCAAACTTTAAAAGAATGCTATAGGTTGTTCTTTATATCTCTGATGTAATTTTCCACACTGTCAAATCTGTTCTTTATAATTCAAATGAGAATGTTCACTGTTACTGCATTTTCATTCCTTTTAGTTCATTTTCTTGAAGATTTTACCATTTACCCTTATATGTAATCAATTATCTCCTTAAAATTTACTATTCATTTCATCTTTTTTCATGAAAACACTACTTTATTTTATCCTATAGGGAATGCTCAAAAATATTGTCTAGAAATACATATATACTTATGTATTTATGTATATATGCTTATATATACATATACCTGTACACAGACATGCGCACACACGCTTATGTGTATCATGCTAAGAGTAAGTCCTTACATGTATTAAGGGACACTAGTATGGCATCTTGTAGTTGCATCATTAGTGCAGTTCTGCTCATCTGAAATGGGAAACCCGCTTTGTTAGAACTTTGCGTCTGATATTCTGAACTGATACTATACTTATATGACTACAACCCCTGGCACACAGCTATGTCCTGTCTGCAGTCTTGCCTAGAATGCTCTGATTTGTAATCTGTGCTTATGTGAATATAGAATGTCTTCTGTACTATTTCCTGTTCCCTGCACAGTTGCTTTATGAGAGTAGTATTTAAGTGATGGCAGAATATGGCACCCCAAAATATGTCACATCAGCAAAGGGTTATTTTGAGCTAAAGACATTTGAAAAACAACAAATGTAAGAAGCATTCTCATCTCCCCTTTGTTCTCAAAGATAGATAAAATTCCATGTGAAATATGTCCTCCATATATCAGAAGGAAAGTAAAGTAATTTTTAGTAAGGATGAGAAGTTGAGACCAAGAGAATTCTTCTCAAAAAGACCTTGTTAAAATGGTTCTTCTCTTCCTTTATCCTCACCATATTTCCAGTTATTCCAGGTTTAACCGCTTCTTTTGGTCATTTCCTTTGGAGGGCTCCCTGTCATGTAAAATTTATATTTGTATACTTTTCTCATGCCTTGTGTTATGAATACCTAAAATGCGTAGAGAAAAACATTTTCCTCCCCTACATTATTCTTCAAGTACATGGAGAAACAAGATGCTTATGACTGAGATACACAATATCCTGGTGTGATGGGCTCAATAATGACCTCCCAAAGATACCTACATCTTGACCCACAGAACCTGTGATTATATGGCAAAGGAATTTATTTGATGCAATTGAATTAAGGATCTTAAAATGGGGAGATTATTTTGGGTTGTCCAAGAAGGCCCAATACAATCAAAAGATTCCTCATAATGGAAAGAGGGAGGCAGGAGAGTGAGAGAGAAATAAATGTTACCACAAAAGCAGAGTTTGAAGTAACATGTAAACACAATTCAAGGAATGCAGGCAGTCTCTATACACTGAAAAAAGTAAAGAAATTGATTCTCCTTTCAAGCTTCCAGAAGGTACTTCCTACCTATTTTAGACTTCTGAGTTCCAGAACTATAATAGTTTGATACTGTTTTAAACCACTAACTTGGTTTCTAATTTGTTACAGCAGTAATAGGAAAGTAATACAGGTGCTTTCATATAGAGTAAAGAAAACTTTTTTAAGTTGTTTCCCATCTAGCCTAGTTTTACAGTGCTAAAGAAGCTAGCAAACACTGGGATAGATATGAAATACCCGTGAGTGAATTTTTAGGTGTGGAGGATCACCATGCAGCTTCTGAGCATTGTTCGTCCCTTTTACTGTTTCAAAACAGCTGCATTAGCCTGCTAGTTAATAAAAATTGTTTACCAACAATTTAAATGTCAATACTCCAAACAAAATTGTGTTGTTTGTTTTCTACAGTAGAAGTTTCATCATAGTGTTTATAGCACTCATTTGTGGTTTTTTGTATATTGTTAAAGACCTGTCAAGTCTTTTTTTTTTTTTTTTTTTTTTACTTTGATGATATTTTAAATCAAAGGTATAAAAATTATTGATCTCATCATTTAGGTACCAATATATTATATTAAATAGCAACTGGGTTAAAACAATCATTGCACCTGACCTCATGGAGTTTACAGTTTTAGTAAACCACTGAACAAGTAAACCATTATACAGCCATTGAACAAGTATCTGTAATTAATTAACATTTCAAAAGAGGAAAAGATTCTCTGAGACTATAGGATAGGGAGAAATTACCTAGTCTAGAAAGGGTCTTAAGAAAGTGAGACTGCTACAGTCTCCTACATGGAATTAGATACAAAGTGTTCCAGCAATAAAAGCAAAAGTTTCTGAATGTAAGAGATTAACTCCTTGGAGCAATGGGAAGTTATTGAAAAATTTATAGCAGTAAACTAGCGTAATCAATCCTCATCTTTGAAGAAATTATTCTGCTTGCAATTTGAAAAATTAATTAAGGAATCAGAGTGCTTTCTTAATGTGCTGCTTTAGTAAACACAAAATATTTAACACAATTCAAGTACTCTTGTGCTTTAGGATTGTTATAATTGATGCAACATTTGTGGTTTTCTTTACTACAACTCGATTAGATGTTAAAGTAAATATTTCTTCTTAAGACTGTTCATGTCTCACTATTTATATGTCTCACAAACCCAACCCTCCTTCTCAGTTGCTAACTTTTATCCAGAAAGGCACCATGTGATAAGAATGGGAGCCAGAAAATCAAACTTCTTCAAAATAAAAAGGAAACACTGAAGAGTAAAGCATATGTGCTTTATGACACCTACTGCAACTTTTTGCTCAAACATTATATATATATTTTCTTATTTATTTATTTATTTATTTATTTATTTATTTATTTATTTATTTATTTTGAGAGAGAGATTGTGCGAGAGAGAGCTGAGAAGGGACAGAGAGAGAGGGAGACAGAGAATTCCAAGCAGGCTCTGCACTGTCAGTGCAGAGACCGACATGGGACTCAAACTCACGAACTGAGAGATCATGACCTGAGCCGAAAACAAGTCAGATACTTAATTGACTGAGCCACCCAGATATCCCTCAAAGATTATATTTTTATTCTCTGTATTATGCTTTTGGTTTTTGAAGTTGTCAAATATTCCACTACATGATGAGTCAAATATTATTGTATATGAGATTGTATATTTTTTCACACCTACCTTAAAAGAATAAATTGCTTGCTATTTTACTCTGAAACATTAACAGGGAAATAACAATAAACATTAATAATTTACATATTATTTTCTTCCCATGCAAATTACAAGTTAGCTTTTGGGGTTGGGTAGATATGAAACGCTAGGTTTCATTATGGAATGCCAACTTCTACCTCAAAGGTAGACTAACACCAAGAAAAAAAATTCCAACAAATGGATAAGCTAATGCATAAAATTCACAATGGCTTTGAAGATTAAAATAAACAGTCTTTAGAGGCATCTGGCTGGCTCAGCGGGTGGGACATGCAACTCTTGACCTTGAGTTTGTGACTTCCAGCCCCACATTGGGTGTGTAGATTACTTAAAAGTAAAAACCTTAAAGAAGACAAAATTTAAAAAAATAAAAGTATCTCATATAAAAGAGTACACAAATGAGATTTTTATATCAGGTATAATGAAATTTCTCAGTATTTGTACATTTCTAGGAAAAAGTTAATGGATAAATTTTCATTTGCTGCTAATATTTAAGATTTAATACTTTACATCTTTTTAGTGTAAAGTCCAAATAAAGTCAATTTTCTGTCCCATGCTATTTTCTCTTCTGATATTAAAGAAATGTGAATTACTGGTTATACCTCTGGTTGTTCCTTCTATAAGATATCTGTGAAGTAAAAAAACACTTTTCTCTTTCCAGAAATATGGGATTCAGAGGGCTTTTGATTATTTAAATTTCCTAGAGTCTTTGATTCCTCTAGTTTCCTTCCTGGAAAATATTTTTCCTCATTAATCTACCCAGGAAAATCCTCTCATAGTCTGTGACTCTATCCAAGTTACACTGTATTTTTAAAGTCACCCGTGAAACAATATTCTCAAACACAAATTGTTCCTATTGTCTTTTCTGCCTGTAGTATATCCTTATACAGATTATACCACAGCACGTATAAAAGATTTTATTGCATTTGTTTTCATGCCTTTTTCCCTCTATTTCTCATGAAGCTTCTTCAAAGCTGTATCTATATATCTAATTGTTTTTGCAGCCCTCAAACATGTGGGGCACATGTAAGTCATTAAGCAACATTTAGAGCTTGAGTCTACAGTACACACTGAAAGTAAACCACGTTGGGGCACCTGGGTGGCTCAGTCAGTTCAACGTTCGACTTCAGCTCTGGCCATAATCTTGCAATTCATGAGTTCAAGCCCAGCATCAGGCTCTGTACTGACAGCGCAGAGCCTGGAGCCTGCTTCGGATTTTGTGTCTCCCTCTCTCTCTACCCCTCGCCCACTCACACTCTGTCTCTGTCTCTCTCTCCCAAAAATAAATACACATTAAAAAAACAAAAGAAAAGTAAACCATGTTGATCCCAGTCTAGATTAGGCAAATCTTCAGTGCACATAAAATATTGTAAAGATACAGTTGATGAACAGAAGAACAACGCAAACAATATTTACCAGTACAAAATAATGTTGTACATCTCAAAACTTTTATACTTTTATCCATAATTATATAATAAACCAGTGTATAGCATAAGAAACCTACAATTTAGAGAGTATCATTGTCAACCTTCTCCACATAAATGCCAATAATTTTATATACATATATATTAAATACTTACATTAAATATATGTATTTATATTGGGGGATATATGAATATTATATACTCACATAAAAATATTATGATTCATTATATATGTATTATATACTTATATATATTATAGTGGGGGTATATATGAGTATTATAAGTATTTATGTATTTGTGTGCATGTATATCTGTGTACAACTTTGTTATGAACATCCTCACATTGTATAGGGAGTGTGCACTTTTAACTTTATAAGATAATGATAAATAATTTTTCAAAATGGTTCTAGCTATTTATGCTATCAACAATAAAATGTAAGACTGACTTTAGCTCCACACCTTTAATAACCCTATCCATGAAGAGTGCAATCCTTTGTAAAGCAGGCTGGGAAAATGACCATACCATTCAATGGGTCCAAAGGTCTAAGAGTGATAATGAAGGAAACATTAAAAATATCACTTTGGTCTCAGGTACAAGCTGCAGTCTCCTATAATGACATACCACAACGCGAAACAAAACAACACATCATGTATATTTTTATCTCTATCTCATTCTAAATTGACTTCCTAATTGTTTCAAAACGTGGATTATAGGAGTATATGCAAAATCATTACCTTCACACTCTAACACATGGGGCCCTGGCAAGGAAACCTTGAGAAACTGGCAAGTGGAGTCCTATTTTGGGGACCAAAATACTCTGTGGTAAGAACCAGCCTCTTGATGCAGCTGTCACAGCAGGTGTGTGCAGGCAGGTGAATGTTTATGACAGGTGCAAGTTTGAGCAATGCAAGCTGCACGAGTCGGGTGAACAGATTGTGCAGACCTTTGTGTCCAACAAACCTCAGCACTTGGCCACAGCTGGTTCTGCAGGATGGGGAATAGACAAGGCAGCATTTTCATAATTAGAGAAAGAGTCTTTAATGCAAGACAGGCTCACTTTAAAAGTGACAGTTTCAGTGTATGGGAATTTCAAGCATTGGTGGGTTGAACAATTTTTACTTATTTCTTTTTATTTGTTTAGCCAGGGCAGCAGTCTTGGGTTAACACCACAAAGGTATCAGAGGTGGTACAGGCTACAATTCTTATGTCACATTCTGGCCTTTAAATTATGTGTTCCAGACACAGATAATTAACACAAATCATCTCCTTCAATTTCTATTTTCTATTTCTTTTCATTGTATTTTTAATGTTTTTGTTTTAATACGTGGGCTACAAAAAGAACACATGTATTATACATGTAAGTTATAGCACATGACAATAAAATGGACACCTTTAAATTCACCACACACTTGGGGCACCTGGGTGGCTCAGTTGGTTAAAGATTGACTCTTGGGGCGCCTGGGTGCCTCAGTCGGTTAAGCATCCGACTTCAGCTCAGGTCACGATCTCGCGGTCTGTGAGTTCGAGCCCCGCGTCGGGCTCTGTGCTGACAGCTCAGAGCCTGGAGCCTGCTTCGGATTCTGTGTGTCCCTCTCTCTCTCTGCCTCTCTCCTGTTCATGCTCTGTCTCTCTCTGTCTCAAAAATAAATAAACGTTTAAAAAAATTAAAAAAAAAAAGATTGACTCTTGATTTTGGCTCAGGTCATGATTTCACGGTTCATGATTTGCAGCTCCACATTGGGCTCTGCGCTGACAGTGCAGGGCCTGTTTGGCATTCTCTCACTCCCTCTCTCTCTCTGCCCCTCTCCCACACGCTTTCTCAAAATAAATAAACTTTAAATATATATGCATTCTAGGGGCGCCTGGGTGGCGCAGTCGGTTAAGCGTCCGACTTCAGCCAGGTCACGATCTCGCGGTCTGTGAGTTCGAGCCCCGCGTCAGGCTCTGGGCTGATGGCTCAGAGCCTGGAGCCTGTTTCCGATTCTGTGTCTCCCTCTCTCTCTGCCCCTCCCCCGTTCATGCTCTGTCTCTCTCTGTCCCAAAAATAAATAAACGTTGAAAAAAAAAATTAAAAAAAAAATATATATGCATTCTATTGATTACTAAGGAAATTGAGATTTTTTTTAAACTTTAAATACAGAATTGTGTTTCCTTATGTATGAAATGTTTATATTTTTTCCGTTATTTGTATACTGGATCTTATTACATTTCATTTAATTCTGTTCATCTAGTTAACTTTGATGTCATTTTAGACTATATTCATGAATTTTTAAGTTTATTTTATTATTATTATTATTATTATTACTATTATTATATTATTACTACTATTATTTATTTTAGAGAGAGAGCACATGAGTAGGGGAGAGGGGCAGAGGGAGAAAGAGAAAATCTCAAGCACCTTTCAGTGAGGAGCCCACCATGGGGCTCAATCCCACAACCCTGGGATCATGCATGACCTGAGCCAAAATCAAGAGTCCCCCAGGTGCCCTTGTCTATGAATTTTTTTTAAGAGTAGCATTAATCTGTAAATTTTTCATTTTTATCTGTTCTCTTTTGTTAAACAAAGTGGTTTTTTAATGTTTATTTATTTACTCTGAAAGAGAAAGAACAGAGGAGCAGCAGAGAGAGTGGGTGAGAGAATCCCTAGCAGGCCCCTTGGAGTCAGTAAAGAGCCTGACATGGGGCTCCATCTCCAGATCATGAAATCATGACCTGAGCTGAAACCTAGAGTCAGACATTAACCAACTGAGCCACCCAGGTGCCCCACAAAAGTGTTTTCATTTTAATGAAGTCTAATTTTCAGTCTTTTCCAATATTATAGTGATATTTTTCTCTACTTATTTATTTTTAACTTTTGTCATTATTTTTTGTCAAGAACTAATTTTTGTGAATGTGAATGTTAAGGTAAGTAGCCACATTCTTTCTTCTCCCCACTTTTCCACTTGTATTGATCTTACATTTTCTTACTTTAGTGATCTTCAGTACAACTTCTATCATATATCATGTTTCCCTAATCATGTGCTCTTTTGAGGCTCCTTGATCCAGACAATTAGATTCAATTTGTACACTCTTGTTTGGTTTGTTTGTTGCTTTTTGCTAATTTATACATCCCTATAAGTCACTGTAACTTTACAATAAACAATAAAAATACTCTATTTCTTCTTGTAAGGAGTATATTGAGATTCTTTTGCAGCGTTTCATTTTCTATGTAGCATGAGCTTATCAAGTTACCTAGAAAATTTCTTTCAAATTATGGTTGGAATGATACTGAATATATAGATAATTGTCTGAAGTAATATTTAAAATTCTATTTCTAAAATAAACATGAAATTTTCTCCAATTCTTCAAATTTGGAGAAATCACATCTATGCTATCACTGGAATTAGTGTTTTGTATTAATTAACTTTTCTCTGGCTGCTGGATCACAAAACTCATATTGATTTTTGTTCAGTGATACTTTACCTAGCAATGTTTATAAACTCTCTTATAAACCATAATAAAGGATCTACAGATTATTTTCTGTTTTCTATGCAGCAAATTTTATACAACAAAGACAATGACAGAGTTATGGACTGAATATTTGTGCTCCCGCTAAAATGTATATATTGAAGCCCCAACCAAGTATGGCTATACTTGAAGATGGAGCCCCCCCAAAAAAACTAATTAAGATTAAATGAGATCATAAAAGGCCCAGATCCATTAGAATTAGTGTGTTTATAAAAAGAGACACCAGAGGCTGAACGAACCAACTCTCTCTCTCTCTCCCTCCCTCCTCTCTCTCTCTCTCTCCCCCTCTACCCCCTTTCATCCTATCCCCATCTCCAACATGTGCACACGCCAAGAAAATGTCATGTGAGGACAAAGCAAGAAAGCAGTTATTAGCAAGCAAGGAAGACGTCCTCAACAGAAACTGACACCATCAGACTTAATATGGGACTTCTAGTCCCCACAGCTAGAAAATAAATTTCTGTGTTTAAGCCACTCAATCTACTATATTTCATTATGATGACAGCCCTAGGTAGGTTTATTCCTTCTTTTACTTAATCATTGTCTTGTTTTTAGTAGGACCAACAGTACAATAATAAATATAACCTCACAATTGGCCATCATTTTCTTGTTACGAGTGCTTTTATAATGTTCTCACCATTCTACAGACCAGAATGTGGAGGATAAAAATATCTAGTCTACTAATACTAGAACAGACTTCTCTGTATTTCCATTAAATCAATCTTGTGTATTGTGTTAAAACGTATTTTGAATGATATTATTTTTATTTGCTTTATCTGTTAATACTAAGGAGAGGCGTATACTGAAATATTTTAATGCTACAGTGTAGTAGTCACATTCTATAATTTCACCTATTTTATCAGGTGCATATGAGTTTACTTCTTTTATTTTCTTCCTTCCTTCCTTCCTTCCTTCCTTCCTTCCTTCCTTCCTTCCTTCTTTTTCTTTCCCTTTTTTTTTCGTATTGTTCTAATGAGTATTATAAGGACAAGTACAAATTAAATATAATAAGATATTTCCTTTTCCTGTATTGTAGAGCATTTACTTTAGAAACTTTTAATTCTAAGTACTTTCTCCTCTCTTTTAAATGTTTATAAATCCCTTTGAAGAAAAGTTAGACCTCTTGTCATATGTATAATTCAGGAATGTCTTTCTCAATGACTTTCAAGACATCTCTTAACTGTAAATATTGAGGGAAAGAGAACCCTTTTTTCTCACTTTCTGTGGGAGGGCTGAGGCCTAACTTCCATGAATGTCTTGCTCCAAATTGCAAAACTACTCCCTGTCATAAAGGTATGTCAGTTTGTTTTTCCTCTGAATAAAGGCAGTTCATGTACACAGATGGCTGCCAATTATCAGGTAAAGTTAAGATGATCTATATGTAACAAATAGTACCTCTCTCTTGAGGACTGGTTACCATTTACCTTGAGAACATGTTTGTAATGGGTCAACTATTTCCTTCTCATTTCTTCCTTTAATGTTTACCTTTGAAATTCTACTATTTTGACTTCAGAATCTAGTGTAATTAAATGTACTCAAATGTAAATACTTTAGAGAAATTTAATGCTAATAAATCTCTTGTTGATTTACATGCTAATATTATCTCGAGTTTTCTATTCTTTTAAATTATATATTACTGTTAAAAATACATTATTATCATCATATTTTTAAAAATTTTATATGGATAATTTTTGCCTTTTTCCCCCTTTATGTCACTAATGTTTATGCCCGCCATTTCTTCTTGTATTTCAGGTTTTTCTTCTGTGATATTTTCATCTTTTCCTGAAGTGAAATTATGTTGTTGATAAAACCTCAACCTTTGTTTTTGTGAAAATGTCTTCAAATTTCCATTGTTCTCAAATATCCACATATGGCAGAAAAGTGACCAACTAAAATAAAGATTAAAATATTGAAATATTCAACTGAATGAACCTGAATAGCGCAGGAGGAACTTGAAGAGGATCACGATAGAAATCCTTGTCTATCTTACTCACTGATGAACCCCAATTGCCTAAAGTGTGCATGAACATACTATTTGCTTAGTAATTATTCAATGATGTAATGTATGATCATATGGAATTGGAAACTTTGAATAATATTCTTTCACAAAAGGAAAAGAATGACTGGAAGGAAGCACAGGGGCTACCATTAAAATAGCAAAGTTATGCGAGGACAGAAAAATTCCAAAGCTGGGGAAAGGAATACCTGGGAGAAAATTAAATGAAGTTATTGGTCCTCCCCAGGACTTGTGAGCATTGCCTCTGTAAACATAAATAATTACCTGAATATAGGAATCAGTGATGATTCTCTAATGAAAACAAATATGGGAATATTAGAGAAATTTTTACTCAAACACATTTAATAATTAAAGAAATTCCATATCAACAAGCTCTGACAGCAACCAATACGATGCATAAATAAAATGTGTCAAGGACACATGTTGGATACGAGACCGGCCCTCCACGGAATGCAAGTTTTCTTGGAGGATACTTTAAGGCAGATATGTGGTGCTTGGTTCACAAAAGAGAAAGGACGTTTTCCCAAAATGAAACTCGTAATCAGTTCAGAACATGGTGTCAAGGAAGGTTGAGGGATAGTGGAAATTATATGGGTTTAAATATGTTGGATGAAGAAGGAAACAGCTTCAAGTCATGAAGACTTAGGCCCATCAGAGTAAGTTTCTAAATTTAGGAAGTAGATGAGGATATCTAAAATACCACTTTCAGTATATGGTAGTGGATAACACCCTCTCTCCTCTTGACACCATAATCACTTAACTGATGGAAGATTACTCTTAATTCAGTTTAAAATTTTTTTTTCAACATTTATTTATTTTTGGGACAGAGAGAAACAGAGCATGAACGGGGGAGGGGCAGAGAGAGAGGGAGACACAGAATCGGAAACAGACTCCAGGCTCTGAGCCATCAGCCCAGAGCCCGACGCGGGGCTCGAACTCACGGACCGCGAGATCGTGACCTGGCTGAAGTCGGACGCTTAACCGACTGTGCCACCCAGGCGCCCCTCTTAATTCAGTTTTAATTCTGGAAGAATTACATCCATTGCGATGGTTAATTTTATGTGTTAATATTGCTGGGCCACAGAGCCCAGATAATGTAGGATAATATAATTCTAGATGCTTCTATGAGGGTGTTTTAGATAAGGTTAATATTAAGTCCATGGATTGGCCTTCCAAAGACCCAGTTATGGTGCCGACTAGATGGCAATACCTTGCGGGACTGAGGTAAGGTTATCTAAGAGGTTTTATATGCTCCCAATCAGTGTCAAATATGTGGTGCTTTTTCAGATATCCACGTATGGGAATGGAAGGGTGGAAAAGGGAGGTGTATCACTCACTTTACATCTAATGACCCAGTAGCAAAATGTTTGCTCCCTATCCCTGCAACTTTATACTCCACTGGCCCAAGGATCTAGTTCCAGAGGGAGGAACATGTCCACCAGGAGACACAACAAAGATTCCATTGAACTAGAAGTTAAGGCCACCCAGCCACTTTAAACTCTTCATGACTCTGAATAAAAAAGCACAAAAGGAGTTATTGTGTCGGCTACGATGAATAATCCTGATGACCAAGGATACTGCTCCTCTACCACAGAGTTAAAAAAGAATATGTCTGAAATACAGGTGATCCTCGAGGGTATCTCTTAGTATTACCATGTCCTGTGATAAAGTCAGTGGAAGACTGTAGCAGTCCAATCCAGACATTTAAACTAATAACCCAGATCCTTAAGGTTTGGGTCATCTCAACAGATAAAGAACCATTACCAGAAGAGGGGCTTGCTGAACACAAAGGGAATGCAGAATTGGTAGTGAAAGAAGGTAATTATAAATACCAGCTATGATCACTTGAGCAGTCCTAGAACTTAGTACTCTAATTTTCATATTTCTCCTTTACTTTGTATACATATGTGTGTGAGTGATCTACATATATATATATTATATATACATATATGATACATATCTTTGTTTTTTTCTCTCTCTTATCCTCTTATCATGTAATCATGTAACATTAGATGCATTGACTTTACATTATAGTATTTAAATTACGGACTAACAAGAACAGTAAACATTACTCAAGGACTTTTCATCCTCTTCTGGACAAAGAATAGGTTTTCTGTTGCATGCAGCATAGTTGTATCACGTTGGAGGAGTTATGACGTAGACATTGTCTTTATCAGGAAAATAAATATTGCTTAAAAAGAGGCATTTGGATGGCAAGTTAACAGAGGATGCTAGGCTCTGGTGCCCAAATATGTAGTAAAACATTATTTTGGATGTTCTTGGATGTGATTAACATTTAACTTGGTAGACTTTAAGTGAAACAGATAGATCTGCAAAATGTGAGTAGGTGTCGTGTCATCACTTGAAGATCTGAGTAGAAAAAAAGACTGACCTCTCCTGACAAGGATGGAATTCTGCAAGCAGATGGCCTTTGGACTTGAACCGCAACATCAGCTCTTCTCTGTGTCTTCAGCCTGACTGCATTTGGATTTGAACTCTAGCATTAGCTCTGTCCTGGTGTATAGCCTGCCCAGCCCACCCTGCAGATTTTGAACTTGCCAGCCTTCACAATAGCATAAGCCAATTTCTTAAAATAGATCCTTTTATTCACACACATACACACACACACACACACACACACACACACACACACACACACACGTGGAGAACACTAATACATCCATCGTGGCAGAATACAGTCCAATTTGCTTGTACTGAGTAAATCTCAAATTCCAGCACACAATATTTTGTGAATGTCAACTTTTTGTTATTGTTTTACAAACATATTTTATTATTAATGATGCAGGAACATCTATAAACCAGCAGCTCTTAAGTCTAAGTGAAGAGCTAAGTTTAGAAAGAGAGACAATGAGCTAGAGAAAGACACAGAGACAGTGATTTAAAAAGAAGGCATACAAGCATATGAGAATGTGATACTAGTAGCTTAGAGCCTGGATCAGAGGACAAATTCAATAAATGTAGCCTCTATTATCATAACCATAATCAACTGCAGTTGTTATTGAATACAGAAAAGAATCATACCAAAAGGGGAAAATTAGACACCCTGTGGCTATGTTGATTAAAAAATGCTCAACCATGAGAAAGCCGAATTAAAGTTGCACCTTTCTTTCCTGCTTTATTATTCATCATAATGAATGTGGGGGAAAAAATTATTCCTCTAAAAGTTGATTGGATTATGCTTCCACTGATTATTATCTCATATACAGAAATAGAAAATTGAAATTCTTTCTACTTTATGAAACAGAAGATGCTATAAGCATGGACAGAAATTTCAAAATGAAAATATTAATGCTATAATTTGATTCAAAATTTATTTTACTTCATATATATTCAAACTTGAATGACCTAAAAAATAACCAAGGGCCACATATACCATATTATATGGTATTTTCTTATAATTTTCTTATAATTTCTTATAATTCTTATAGTTTTCTTATAATTTTCTTATATTTTCTTATTTTCTTATAATTCTTATAATTTCCTTATAATTTTCTTATAATTCTTATAGTTGTTTTCTGTAATCTCTTGGTCTGTTTAAATTAAAGTGAAGTATGTAAACAATTGCAACTCCAACACTCCATCAATTACTGCATGTAGCTCAAAGCCAAGAAACTCTAAATAATGAATAGTTCTCTTCACCAAGCCTGGATTTGGCACAAAGATGGCATAAGACATATAGAAAATTATATCAAAATTTCAGATGTTAATTCTACCTTATTAGAAATTATACTAAATATAAAGTAAGATGTGAGAAACTTACAGAACAGAGTATTTAAAACATATGATCCAAAATATATGCTGTCTATAAGAGACACATTTTACATTCAAAGGTTCAAGTAGATTGAAAGTGAAAGGATGGGGAGAAAATACCATGAAAACAGTAAACCAAAGAGAGTGGGACTGTTCAACTACAGCTAATGTTGCTATGTAGAAATGTGGAACCGGTATAGACAAAACTACTGATTCTGAAAGAAAAATCAGAAATGTATATTTTATTTGATGTATTTTAAAATCAAAAGACTCACCTTTTTATATTATGTAAGGCAAATAAGTGTATGGGCCATGTATGACCCCTTGGCTATGAATTTATGAGCAACTTATGACTTTAAAAAAATAACTCTTAATAATCCCCTCACCAAATGGAATGAAACTCTCTTAATGTTACTTGAGTTGGAGGAAGGATATATGTTACATGAAGCTTACAGATGAGAAACAAGTCATTTAATTTCTCTATTATGTGAAGCTAGTAGATAAGAAACAAGTAATTTAATTTCTCTTTCTAGCTATTCTACCACAGACTTAAAACTTAAAGTTTTACTACTTTATCATAACAATTTTTTTAAGAAGCAACTTTTCACTGCTTCCTTGATAAAAGGAGGAGTTTACTGCCTAGCCATTAATGCATTTGGGATTTTTAGTTCTAGATTAATACTATGACTTATATATGCCATACAGATCTTTTATGTAACTTCATCGGAAAAGCTGTATTTCCAGGTCAGTGTCTAGCACAAAGTCAGTATATGCATGGTTCTTAGCCACACATACATCCCACTTTTTAGTGGCACTATTCTAGAGTGCAATATGAACACTCCCTAGGAAATGTTCAGGTCCTAGAAGGCATTCATCTAATGCAGGTCTCCTGAAACAAAGTATAGGATCATTCTGCTGCCAGATTCTCTCTATAGGCATGGAAGTGCCTAAAGATGATTTTATTGTTTTGTTTTGTTAACTAGTACAGTAAAAATCATCATCATCATCATCATCATCATCATCACCAGCTTTTGTTGCTCACTGTGATCATATTGACCTCACCTCCTATAGGCTTCTTCACAAATAACTACTATACATAACATTACAGAATTGGCATTGTCCATTTCCCTCTATCCTCAGTCACATTATACGCTCTTGTATTCTATGAATAGAGGCAGAAAAATTAGAGTTCAGTGAAGGTGAAAAATAAATGGCTGTCATAGGTCATACTCAGCAAAAGACCGAAACTGCATTAAAAGGAGCCAAAATTATACTGAGGAAACAATAAATAAAATATTCTTTATATCTTCCTTATAGTCATTAATCCTGCTTTCCGCCACCCCCCACATGGCAAATTACAGAGGTCATAAATGACTTTCTCAACCATCACAAAGCCTGCCATTCTTAATTATTTTTTTTCTGAAATACACCATCTTATCATTTATCTCAATGATCACTTTTTGTTTTTGTTTTTGTTTAACTCAATGGTGTTTAATTTGGAATTTTAGTGATACGCATTACCAATGCAACTACAAAGCATTTAAATGAATTTTAACGCAGAGAATTCAGTAAATATGGATTAAGAAAAGTCAACCAACCATAGGTTTGAGATGATAAAAATATAGTGACATTTCAGGAGAAAGTATGACAGATACTGGAGTTTGACTCACTCAACAGAAAATGGCTTTTTACCCTGCCTCCAAAAGAGAGGCTAGAAATCTTTTTTAATACTCCTACATTTATTTTAAACCTCTTTGAGCCAAAAAGTATTCATGTGACTCACTGCTGAACTGTGAAATGAAAAGGGAGGTCAACTGGCACTACCTTGATGGATTTTCCTTCTTCCTTTTCTAGAATACTGGTGATAACTGGGAATATAGTAGCACTGGTAAGGAAAGTGTAGCAAAAGATAGAAGGAGACCATTTCCTGTCATCATTGAGGAAGAATTTCAGTCTTATAGTATCACCGGTAGATTTATTTTTGCATGAGGTAAACAAATCCTTTTTGCTTGAGCTACTGTAATCAAGTCTCTTGTGAAACACAATCTTTAACTGATATACGGTAAAACAACAACAACAACAACAAAACAGAAACAAAAAAACAGACCTTCAAGGACAGAATGATCACGGAATCAAGGACACCGAGTCTATTTTCTCTAAATTCTGAGCCATGTCCAACATTATTTTGAAAATGTCAGCTAGATATATTGCTATCATTTAGAAACTCCGGATTATCCTACAATAATATTTTAGTAATATTTCAGCATTTAGCCCTTATTGCTTGTCATGCTGAGTTCTACTCACCCAAATTGTTAATAATCACTTATGACAGTAAACAAAACTTGTCAGTTCTGACTCTCAGTCCACTCACTGATGTGTGTTCAATTCTTGGTGAGCAAATAATCTGCTCTGACAACTTTTCCTGAAGTACTGGTACCTCTCACTAAGTACACCCCTATACATTATAAACAGACACTCAATTTTTAAAAAGATCTGGGTCTGGGTGTGATTACAAACGAGAAGTTAAAGAGCTTTCACATTCTTGAATTGAGAAAACACTAGAAACTTCAAACTCACCCTGGAAGATGACTCTCCTGAGAGAAAGGAGCTTCTGGTCCACATGACCTTGACCATCAATTCCTGAAAATCTCCATGGGGATTCCTTATTGCGTGCCAACACTACCCCAGCAATACACAGAGAATTAAGCATGGATAAAAACCATCCCTCTCTTCTTCCTTGAAGAGTTGAAAAGAAGGGGAAATTTTACAAAAGCTTTAGATGATGATGATGATAATAATAATAATAATAATAATACACATTACCAAGTGACGGATATAAAGCATTTAAAATGCTGGTTTTTAAAGAGCAGCTATGTATCACAGCTAACATGTTTCTCACTTAAGAGATAAAGTTAAAAAACTAAAAATGTCCTAGCCTAGGTCCTTCTCTTTTTACCTCCCATACTATCTTTGATATCTTAGAGTCTACCAAGAGAAGCAGGCTTTATGATTATCTAGGACATATTTATTCAATTCTAGTTCCTGGTAATAAGACACATATTGTTTTTGGTAGAAGGATTATATCATTTCAACATTTGGCAAGACGATCAGATCTATTAAAAAAATACTATTTTCCATTACAGAATGCAATTATAATATAAACTGATGAAACAAACATTTTTAGTAAAACGAAATGAAAGGTATCAAACAAGTTATAATATCACTCAAGCCAAGAGAAGTAAGAAAACTGCTTAGAAAGTCGTTTTTAAGTTTTTAAAATTTATTTAAGTAATCTCAAAACCCAATGTGGGGCTCATATTCATGACCCTGAGATCAAGAGTCAAATGCTCTTCCAACTGAGCCAGCCAGGTAGCCCTGCTCAGAAAATCTTTGGACTTCACCTATTTTGTATGACACTCACTCATTCATTAATTTTTAATCCAACGCTATGTTATATATTAGCCAAAATGTGCTCAACAGTAAGCTTTGTGCTTCAGGGAAATAAAAATGAATAACTCACTGACAAATTTTACATTGTAGGAATTCCCAACCTATCAAAAAGAGTAAAAAATATTAATTAATTAATTAATTAATTGATGCGATATAATATGTTAGATGGACTTTTAAAAGTTTACATATTTATTTTGAGAGAGAGTGTGTGTGCATGAGCAGGGGAGGGGCAGAGAGAGAGGCAGACAGAGAATCCCAAGCGGGCTCCATGCTGTCAGCAAGGACCCCAAAATGGGGTTTGAATTCATGAGCCATGAGATCAAGACCTGGGCTAAAATCAAGCTAGTCCACTGGATGCCTAACCCACTGAGTCACACAGGCACCCCTATGTTAGATGGATTTTTAAGGTAACCATTTGGTATAGCAATAGCACATTAGAATATAGCATTTTCCCTCCGGATGGTAGAGGGAATTGGTATATAAAATTTGATATTGGAGGGGTATCTGGGTGGCTCAGTCAGTTGACTCTTGATTTTGGCTTAGGTCATGATCTTGAGGTTCATAGGATCGAGTCTTGTGTCAGGCTCTGGGCTGGCAGCCCAGAACCTCCTTGGGATTCACTCTCTCCCCCTACCTCTCTGCCTCTCCCCAACTTGCACTGTCTTTGTCTCTCTCCAGATAAAGAAATAAACTTTAAGAAATGAAATTGGGTTTGTGTCTTAAAAATTGAATAAGAATGCACTGTGTTAGAACAAGAAGAGCATTCCAAGAAGAAAAGCACAATCCTATGCTCCCCATTCCAGAGCTAAACAGACGATCAGAACTAATTGAAAGCATGATTATACCATTTTTTAATTAATGTTTTGGCTTGAAACATCACCCTAATCTGAAACAAAATCCAATTTTTGGACAAGAAGTAATTTCCATGAGAAATTCTTCGTACTGTAATAGATAAAGAATATCAAAAGAAGAAAATGCTCTGTAAGTTCTTGCAAGAGGTGGCAATTTCTTCCTACCTAAAAAGATGACATGTGTTGCATGGTAATTTTATCCAACAGTAATCTCCATGGACGTCTCAAGTTTTATTTGTTTTGTTCAATTCTGTATTCCCAGTGTTTAGGACAGCACAGTAAATAATGTCACATTTGATACAAAGCAATAAAACAGGGAAAACAGGGATCCAACTAATGAGAAAGCTACACCAACACTTCTAGAGAAACTCCAGTTACAACTGAGGAATGGAACATATGCAAAACACAACTAAATAGCTATCAGCAAAAATTCAGGATGTTCAAAATTAATGTATATAAACAAAATAGGTAAATGTGAAGGATATGAAAGATAAAGGCAATATTAAAGTGGTATTGAGCTGGGGCACCTGGGTGGCTCAGTCAGTTAAGTGTCTGACTCTTGATTTAGGCTCAGGATGTGATCCCAGGGTTATGGGATAGAGCCTCACATGGAGCCCTGCATAGAGCCCTGCATCAGGCATGGAGCCTGTCTGAGATTCTCTCTCTATCTCTCTCTCTCTTTTTCTCTCTACTTCTGCTTCTCTCTCCCACTCTTATGCATGCTCCCTCTCTCTAGAATGAAAAAAAAAAAAAAAGTGGTATTGAGTGAAAACATAAAAGTTTTCCAAAAAGAGTAATATCTTCATTGAAAATTCAAAATAAATCAATTTAATTTGTTAGTGTATATTTATTTTTGATAGAGAGACAGAGCGTGAGTGGGGAGGGACAGAAAGAGAGGGAGACACAGAATCTGAAGCAGCTCCAGGCTGAGCTGTCAGCACAGAACCTGACATGGGACTGGAACTCTCGAACCTTGAGATCATGACCTGAGCAGAAGTTGGACACTCAACCTACAGAGCCACTCAGGTGCTCCTCAGATTAAATCAATTTAAATCAGAAGTTCTGACTCTGTGATGGTTTAGGATAGTTCGTATCTTTGATATAATTTTCTCTTGAACTGGAATCATTTGTGACGCAAGGATGAAATTGTAGAAGACTATACATAATTTTTTTAATATCTTACTTAATTTTTTCACTTCTGGGACAACAACATTTTCATTACAATTCTTTAACAAGTGAAGACTGGATGGATATATAGACAAATAAATGTGTGAAAAGATTATTATTAAAATGTTTGCAATGTACATACTTTGTAAGCAAACTTCAGCACATTCAGCTCTTTAGTACCACTGTGAGAAATACAGAGCCACACAGATATGTACAAATAATTCTTTTATAAAAAATTAGAGTTCTTCAGGGGCACCCAGATGGCTCAGTTGGTTGAATGTCTGACTTAGGCTCAGGTCATGATCTCACAGCTTTTGAGTTCAAGCCCCACATTGGGCTTGTTGCTGTCAGCACAGAGCCCTCTCTCTCTGACCCTTCCCCACTTGTGCTCTCTCTCTCTCTCAAAAATAAATAAATCTTTAAAAAAATTAGAGCCTGTCATATAAAGAAATACATACAGGGAAAGGCAGAGAAATAAGAAAAACTAATATATATATATATATATATATATATATATATATATATATATATATAAATGTTGAATAAAATAGCGAAGCATTTTGTGTATTTATACTTACAAATGAAAGTAAAATGCCCAAAAAACAGAATTCAAGAAGGGAGTGAAAAACTGAGCCACCCAGTGTGAGAAAAGATTAACATGGCAGGTTTGGTTTTGCGGTCCTTGCATGTCTCTAGTCACTTGAAACCAAGACTCACTCTCGGTCAAACACTCAAAATAAGATTTTGAGAAATATTTTTAAGTTACTTATGTTTCATATACCCAGAAGAATGGGGCATGCCATACCAGATTTTCAGGACATATGAGAATAATTTTTATGCAAACATTAACGAGGATTAATGATGCACCTGCTTTCACTGTTAGGATCTTGAACTGCTATTACCATGCTGGTTGTACAGTAGAACATGTCTCTGTTACCAGTTATCCATAAAAATTTGCACCCTGAGGTTCAAATGGGCTTCCTTGAATGGAGGCATGTTGCATGGGCCCCTACAGTTCACCACAGTAGAGAAAAATGTGTCCTCTGAGACTTAAAATGACTTGGAAGCCTCCACCTGACCCCTGCGAACTCTACCCAATGCGTATTTTTTTTTTCCATATTGATCTTGCTCTGTACCTTTTGATGTAACAAATTTTAGCTACTACTAAAACATGCAACTGAGTCCTATGAGTCATTCTAGCGAATCAATTAATTTGAAAGTGGTTTTGAGACACTAAAAACAACAAGTGCTGCTGTGGCTGATAAGGGAAGTATATGGCAAGGCTGCTATGAGACAGATGTTGGGTCTTTAAAATTAGTGTTTGTAGTGGAATGCCTACGCAGGAACAAAAGATGGATCCACATAAGTATTTAAGACAGAAGCTCCATTCATGTTGCGAAGGATAACACAGACCTTCTAAAATATGAGTAATTCAAAATTACAAAATACGTAAGGAAGCAATCAACCATAATTTAGAATAATCAGATATAACAAAAATGATTAAACTGCCAAGGCCTTAAGCTAAAAAATATTATAATGTAAAAGGAAATATTTAAAAATGGGTATATATAAAATGATTAACAGCTTAAAGGATTAGAGATATAAAAAGAATGATACAATATGAAAAAGTATAAGTAGAGGTGAAATAGAACCAAAATTTTATTTCTATTATAGAAAAATGTAGACATTCAAATGTAAAACTCCTTGGGGCAGTTAATTTAAAAATATATGCAGAGAAAGAAAATTAATAAGCCAGAGGACAAAATGAGGATATTATAAAATGCAATACAAGGAACTGAAAAGATGAATGATAATTAAAAGAATTTAAATAACCTGGAAGCGAAATGTGTCAACGTATGTACAAAAAGAGTTTTAAAAATTAGTAATAAGGATGATGAAGCAAATGCAATACTGAAAATAATATTTTGACAAGAAATTTCTAGAATTGGTAAAAGATATTAAATCAGAATGAAAGTCAGAAAATAAAATATAATTTTAAAATAATAGGATTTAAAGCAAATTGCAATACTACTGTTTTTGAGATCAATACTGGCAATATTGAGATCAAGACACATCCATATGTGAAAGGTGAAAGGTCTGAGATTTTACTGTACTTGCGGGTTAACAAATTAGTCTTCTAATTTCTTGAATAGTGGCAGAGATACAAGACTCCTAGGTCAAAGACAAAGAACTTTATCACTCACAGCAAATGCAATAGCAGAGTATCAGCATTTTTATAAATTGCCCAAGCCTCGATTCACATAGGATGACAAGAAGTAGGCTTAGTGACACCTGCTTATGCAGCACCATGTTACAGGAAAAGAACACTATATAGTGGAAATCAAGAGATAAGAAAGTCAAAATCAAGGAGCTGCAGTTACTAGAATTGTCCAAATACAACCGCCTCTTAGCATTCAGAACACTAGAAAAGAGCACTTGAATAATACCATAGTAATTTTTTTAAAGTTATCTCTATGACCAACATGGGACTCAAACTCAGAACCCCAGATCAAGAGTCACATGCTCTACTGACTGAGCCTGTCAGATACCCCAAATAATACAGTAATAACTTTAACTAATATTTTCTTCATCTTGTACATTAGTAGAAAAAAACAAATGAACAGATAGATGATCTTTACCTCTACCTTACAAATCTCTCATAACTATATCAAATATTGACACCTCAATTTCATATAGAAGCTTTCAAAGATCTTTATCTTCTATGTGTGAGATGAGGGTGGGAATTCTAGGATGAGTAAGCCAACCCATCATGTCATTTTCAGCCATCAAGTCATTATTACTAATCAAAGTGTAGAGACAAGTATCACACAAAGTTCTGATCTGGATAAATAAAAAGAAATAAATTTCTAGATATATGGTGTTGAAAGTGAAGAATATCAAAAACAAAGAGAAAATCTTAGAACCTACTGTAAATAAAAGATCCATTTCACAAAATGGATTAACAAGTTGACTCAAAGTGGGTATTTTTGTAGAAACAGACATCAAATATAAATAATATATTCAATATGATGATATAAAATAATCATATTATTACCTTCAAAGTATTCCTCAAGTTAATAATTAAGAATTGATATTTAATCAAAAACTTCAAAACCTTCTATGAAAGAATTATTTAAAATGTGCTTCCAAATTAAATTAAATCCAAAAGTAAAGATGAGGCTGCAAGGAACAAGGACACCACATGGTTTTTCATTGGAAATATGTTAATTATTGGAAAATTTTGTAATTTTGAAAAACATTACCAAATAGACTAGCTCAATATTAAAATTATTGTATCTTTAATCCATATGATCTAGTAATTGAGAATGTGAGCAAGTTGTAAGTCTTATATAAGGAAAGAAAATGGAAGTTTATTTCATTCATACCATGTAGCTCTGTACTTCCAAAGTCTTAAAACAAACAGAATTAAGGATTTATACCATCTGCTCTAATGTCAGTCACATAAAGAACTTTAGCATTCTTTTCTTCACTTTTAAGAGAAAAGCCATTGATTGATTTATTTTTATTTTTTTACACAATAGATTGCAAAAATAATTCCTTTTAAACATTTCTTATATTCTATTTGGCAGATTGGTAGAAAAAGCAAGGAGTGTAATACATAAAATACACACTCTTCTGTTTCTTGCAGATGAAAAATGTTTTGTCAGATATTCAGTTAATACCTATCCTTCTCTAACTCTTCCTGAAAGTTGAAGGAAAAGCTTCCAAACCCATTTTATAAGACCAGTATTACCCCGATAGCAAAACCAACAAGGCCCCCACAAAAAAAAGAAAATTACGGCCAATTTCCCTGATGAATATAGATGCAAAAATCCTCAACATATTAGCAAACTGAATTGAACAGAACATTAAAAGGATTATACACCATGATCAAGTGGGATTTATTCCAGGGATGCAAGGACAGTTCAACATCTGCAAATTAATCAAAGTGATACATCATATTAACAAAATAAAAGATAAAAATCATACGATCATATCAATAAATCCAGAAAAAAAACATTTGCCAAAGTTCAATACCAATTTATGATAAAAACTCTCAATAAAGTGGTTATAGAGAGAATGTACCTCAACATAATAAAGGTCTTATATGAAAAACTTACAGCTAATTTCATATTCAATAGTGTAAAGCTGAAAACTTTTCCTCTAAGATGAAGAACAAAACAAAGAGACCCACTATCCCTACTTTTATTAAATATAGTATTGAATATTCTAACAAGAGCAATTAGGCAGGAAAAGAAAATTTTAAAAAAACATACAAATTAAAAAGAAGTAAAACTGTCAGTATTTGTATTACACATGATACTATATATAAAAAGCCCTAAAGACTCCATCATAACACTGTTAGAACTGATAAATGGATTCAATAAAGTCACAGGATAAAAAATGAATATCCAAAAATCTGGTGTGTTTATTTTTCTACACACTAATAAGGAGCTATCAAAGAGAGAAATAAAAAAAAAATCCCATTTGCAATCACATCAAAAAGAATCAAATACCTTAAAATAAATTTAACAAAGGAGGTAAAAGATTTGTATATTGAAAACTATAAGACACTGATAGAAGAAATTGAAAAAGATACAAATAAATGGGAAGATATCCCATGCTCATGGATTGTAAAGATTAATACTGTTAAAATGCCCATATTGCCTGAAGCAAACTACAGATTCAATACAATTCGTATCAAAATTCCAATGACATTTTTCACTGACTGTAGAAAATAATTCTAAAATTTGTATGGAGACACAAAAGACCTCAAATAGCCAAAACAGTCTTGAGAAAGAAGAATAAAGCCAGAGGCATCATACTCCCTGATTTCAAACACTACTACAAAGCTATAATAATCAAAACAGTATGGTACCAGCTTAAAACAGACACATTGATCAATGGAAAAGAATTTAAATAAACCTACATGTATATGGTCAAGTAAATTACAACATAGGAGGCAAGAATATATAATGGGGAAAAGACAGTCTCCTCAATAAATGTTGCTAGTAAAACTGGAAAGCTCTATGGAAAAGAATGAAACTTGACCACTATCTTATACCATATATAAAAATCAACTCAAAATGGACTAAAGACTTGAATGTAAAAGCTAAAATTATAAAAATCCTAGAAGAGGGGCACCCGGCTGGCTCACTCACTAAAACATGTGACTCTTGATCTTGGGGTGGTGAATTTGAGCCCCACATTCGGCCTAGAGCTCAGTTAAAGAAGATCCTAGAAGAAAACATGCCTAGGCAGTTCCATGACATCAGTCTTAGAGATATTATTCTGGATCTGACTCCAAAGGCAAAGACAACAAAAGCAAAAGTCAATAACTGGGAGTACATCAAACCAAAACACTTCTGCCAAGTGAAGGAAACCCTCAACAACAACAACAAAAGAGGCAACCTACTGAATGGTAGAGAAGATATCTGTATATCCAAAAAGGGGTTAATATCCTAAATATATAAAGAATTCACACAACTCAATTACAAAAACAAACAAAAAAACAATCCAATAAAAAAATGGGCAAAGGATGTGAATAGACATTTTTCCAAAGACACATAGATGGCCAAGAGGCACACGAAAAGATGCTCAACATCACTAAATCATTAGAGAAATGCAAATCAAAACCACAATGAGATATCACCTTACATTTGACAGAATGGCTATTATCAAAAAGAGAAGAAATAACAAGTGTTGGTGAGGATGTGGAAAAAAAGGAATAATAATGCAGTGTTGGTGGGAATGTAAAATGGGGTAGCCACTATGGCAACAGTATGGTGGTTCCTCAAATCAAAAAAAAAAAAAAAAAAAAAAAAAAAAGAAAAGCTACCATACGATCCAGAAATCCCACTACAGGGTAGCTATCCAAATAAAATAAAAGAACTAATTTGAAAAGATATGTGAACCCCTATGTTCATTGTTGCATTATTTACAATAGCCAAGATATGGAAACAACCTAATTTCCCATCAACATATACATGCATAAAAAAGATGTGGTATATAAGCAAAGGAATACTACTCAGACATAAAAAAAAAAAAAAAAAAGAACAAAATCTTGCCATTTGCAAGAACATGGATGGACTCTGAGGATATGCTACATGAAACAGGTCAGACAGAGAAAAATAAATACTACACAATTTTGGTTAAATGTGGACTCTAAGAAAACAAACCAAACCAAACCAAACCAACCCAGACTCATAGACACAGAGAACAGACTAGTGAGTGCCAGAGTGGAGGGAAGTTGGAAGGGGGGCAAAATAGGTGAAGGAGATTAAGAAGTACAAACTTCTACTTATAAAGTAAGTAAGTCATGGGCACGTGATGTATGGCATAGGGAATATAGTCAATAACATTACGCTAACTTTGTAAGATTACAGATTGTAACTAGACTTGTGGTGACCATTTTGCAGTGGATACAAATGTCAAAACACTACGCTGTACCTAAAACTCCTATAGTATTGTATGCCAATTATTTCTTAATGTAAAAACAAATAAATTCGTAAAACTAGAGGTACTTTCCTCAAGTACTTTACATCCTGGTGGAGGAGACAAATACAAAACGTTGCTGATTTCTGTGTAATATAATATATGTAAAAAGGCAAATATTCAAAGTGCTTAAAAGAGCAGAAAGGAACATTTAAACCACCCAGATATTCTTAGAAAGCATTAAGAGCAGAAATGAGCCGAGACTTGAAGAAAAAGAACTATAAATGTTAAAGAAAAATGTGGAGCCGGCACTTCTGTCAAAAGAAACTGTATGAATAAAAGAATAGAACTATGAAATGATATATTGTGTGAAGCACTTTGTACAAAGTTTGTGGTGTAAAAGAGAAAGAAATGAAGCAGTATCTATAAAAAGAGACCAATTCATGGAAGGGCTTATGTATCATGCTTAAGGATTTAGACTTAATCTTTTAGGTGACAGGGAGCAATTGAAGAATTTAAACAGGGAAATGACTGACATGGACAAATTGTGATTTTAAAATAGATTTCCATACTAAAAACAACTTGGCTGAGTAAGTTACCTCAGTCATTTATTAATGAGAGATAGTGAGAACTTTGCTTAAATCTCTGAATTTCAGATTCTTCATTGCAGAGAGACTTAAATGATATATATAATAAATCAAGAGATAGATGGAATCAACAAATGCACATAATTGCAAGACGCAGTAATAATTCAGAAATGTGAAAATGGCAGCCTCACATTCTACAAATGAGGAGGTGCGCTACTGTGTCACAACAGATGATCAAGAGAATGTTCTCAGACTGAATTTGTATGATGACAAAGCTACCATGAGAATATTCAATGAAGAATTCCTTGTAGCAATTGTGGAACAGGGAGTCAGAAATACCATGCCTAGAGGAGAGGAGAGACAGAGAAATTAAAAATGATAATAAGGATAATACTGGGATCACAGTTTGGGGTATAAAGAAAAACCAGGTAAGATTCTTATAAGTTATATGGCAAATATCTCAGTATTAAAAAAAATAAAAATACAAGCATTTACTTAATGGGGACTGTAGAGCCAAGGTCTTAGGAAATTAATCACTAACTATAATAACGACAGAGATCCTTAAGGAGTATTTATTTTAAGAAGAGAAAAAGAACTGGAGAAGAGGATGGAATGAAAAAGAACTTCCTCTCCCATGCCATAATTTGTTAATTCACTCACTCCACACATATTTATAACATTCCCCACTGATATTACAACAGTCTGTAAGTACATACCATTTTGATTCTGAAGTACTAAATTAGTTGAAGAAAACTCATTAAATAACAACATAAAAACACTGAGAGTTATATATGCAATGAAGATAAAAATAACAGATTTAGGGGTGCCTGGGTGGCTCGGTCAGTTGAACATCCGACTTCGGCTCAGGTCATGGTCTTACAGTTCATGGGTTCCAGCCCCATGTTGGGCTCTGTGCTGACAGCTCAGAGCCTGGAACCTCCTTCGGATTCTGTGTCTCCCTCTCTCTCTTGCCCCTCCCTGCTCACACTCTGTCTCTCTCTCTCAAAAATAAACCAACATTAAAAAAATTTAAGGGGCACCTGGGTGGCTCAGTTGGTTAAGCATCTGACTTTGGCTCAGGTCATAATCTTGTGGTTCGTGAGTTTGAGCCCCACATCGGGCTCTGTGCTAACACTCAGAGACCGGAGCCTGCTTCAGATTCTGTGTCTCCCTCTCTCTGCCCCTCCCATGCTCATGCTCTGTCTCTCTCTGTCTCAAAAATAAATAGACATCAATTTCTTTATTAATTTAAAAAAAGTAAAGTAAAAAAATAACAAATTTAATAACAGTAAAAACATTCTTGGAATTAAAGAAGAATTCCCTGAGAGGGTGGTATATTATTTGAAATATGATGAATAAGTGGGAATTATATAAAAGCAGGTAAAAGAGCATTTTATAAAGAGTTAGTTGCATGGGCTAAATTGTGTACTAGGAGAAACAAGGTGAGGGATCCAGCAGGGGATATGGTTGGAATAGAAAATGTAATTTAGGGGCGCCTGGGTGGCACAGTCGGTTAAGCGTCCGACTTCAGCCGGGTCACGATCTCTCGGTCCGTGAGTTCGAGCCCCGCGTCAGGCTCTGGGCTGATGGCTCAGAGCCTGGAGCCTGTTTCCGATTCTGTGTCTCCCTCTCTCTCTGCCCCTCCCCCGTTCATGCTCTGTCTCTCTCTGTCCCAAAAATAAATAAACGTTGAAAAAAAAAATTAAAAAAAAAAAAAAAGAAAATGTAATTTAAAGAAATATAAAAATATAAATCACCATCCTAAATAAAATTTAGTTGATAGAGTCATTTGGACTATGAATTTGGAGAAATCTCCCAGAAGAAGTTGCAAAAAGAAAAAGGGAAGGGTCAAAAAGAAAGAAAAGACAAGGAATCAAACCAGAAATTAAAATATATGACTCAGACAGTGAGACTAAAGCCAGGAAAAAAAAAATGAAAAAAACAAATTGTAATCAAGAATTTCTCTGAACTGAAGAAGACAGGGGTCTTTTATTTCAAATGGCCCACAGAAGCCAAGCAGGATGAGTGTAAACGATTTATTACTGAAAATTATTTCAGAATTTAAAGGAGGAAAAACATAGAGGTTAAAGGCTTCCAGATTTTTTAAAGCAGGTCTTCTACACTGGAACAATAATCAAATTTGAATCAGACATCTCTCTGGATTTCCAGGCCAAGTATAAATGTCTTTAAAATTCAGAAAGGACATAATTTTCACTACAGGATGTTACTAAACAATTAAATCAGAAGACAAAATAAAGATATTCTCTAAAACATACAGATCAGAGAATAGAAATTTCCATGTATCCATTCTAAGACAGTTTCTAATATCAGTTAAAAACTAGGCCAATCTACCCTGACTGAAAACTAGGGAAATATTTTATTTCATGTAACTGCAAAGTTCAGATATTTCTGGATAAAATGGAAGATAAGTAATACAACAGAAAAGAAAAATCATTGGAGAACAAAAAAATAATTGTAAACAAAGTAAGGTGGTCATTGCTTCATACCTCATATCCTGTTTCAAAGACTAGTATAAACTTTTTGCCCTGATAGTGGGATGATTCCTAGATATTTTTCTGGTGAAAGCTTCTTTGCCCACATCCTAGGCCCCCATGCCTCTTGGTTCTGGCCTCTAAAAGGAGTCCCTTATTTAGGGTTATCCATGACCACGTCTGCAATGGTAATTGGAAAGAATGCCTAATCTGGGTACTGATTTTCTTCATCATCTCATTCCTGCAGGTTTGTATGTATGTGTCTTCATTTGTGTGTGAGAAGAGCAATTGTGAATAGGGGATTGATTGCTAAGTGGAAGTTCAAACATATCTGTTAATCCCAGACACTGGGAAAGTAACTCCCTTAAAAGCAGATATTGTGTTGAGCCATGTTTCCTGATTTTAGAGCTAGAACTTGGAATTATCTGTTTCCTAGCAACAATTCTCAGTTATATGCTAGCTTCCCTAACCCTTAATTTAATGACCTCCACTGAGGCATCTGCTTTGGACAATTTGAGACAATGGTTCGGGACAGGAAGGCACAGTTAATCTCCACCTCTCCCTGCTATCTGCACTTATACCATAAAACTAATTGTCTCCTGTGTCTGCCTGGTAGTATGTAACAGGAGATTCATGGAAAGGGCCTGTGGGAATCAGGCTTCTCACATAACTCAATCTTACTGCCAATTTTGGTTCTGACTTCCTTAACTCTGCTAACGCTAACAAGCTTTTTGTTAAATAATTTAGCTTTTTTATCCAAACAAGGCTCCAGGTTATTATATTCTCAGCCATCCCTGGAGGCTGGCCAGAGGCAAAAAGTATGCCTATTCTTTCCCATGAATCAGTTTTAACCCAGGACTGTATCTTTATTACAGGATATTACGGAATCCATAAGAAAGGGAAAAGCTACCAATCCACTCTCACATCTTGAATTTTCCCTATCAAATCTCATAATGTACAATCATGTTAGGTACATGGCTTTACTGCAGAGTGTAACAACCATTTTGTCCATCTGTTCGATAACAATAAGAATTACAAATTCTCTACCTGGGATTATTATGATTTCCATTGCCTCTCAAACTACTTCTACCTAATGCAATTTCCATTTTGGACCGTGCCAAATTTCAGCAACAGTTTAGTAATGGTACTGATAGTTAATAACTAGCCTGAAATGTGATAGTGGTAACTTTTTACCCATCACACTCCATATTTCTTAGACACACTGTTTGTTGTTGTTGTTGTTGTTGTTGTAATTTGTTGTATTTAACTACCATTTTTTGTGGGTTGTTTCCTGTTCAACCACAACTTTAACTCAGCCTTCAATTTAGTTTTAGTAAAAGACATTTTACTTTACTTTCTACTATAAATATGATACTAATATACAACAATGAACACTTCAGGTTTTTACTTCCATTTACCATATAACTTTTTCTAAGATAAAAGGCTGCAAAGACAATTTCCAGAGCAGGACAGAGACAGAGACTGAGAGACAGAGAACATTTTGTTCCAGATGGTTTTGTCCCAGGACAGCCAAAAATAAATCCATTGATCAAAACACCCTGAAAACTCTAAGACTAAACTCTATAGTCTCTTTATGAAATTCTTAATTTAAGTGCAAGAGACTGAAATGGTAAGTGTCACTCTGTCTCAAGACCCTGCTGAGGTCAGTTCCTTCTCTAGACTTTATATCCAAATACTACAGGGGCTGCCTTCCCAGGACCTGTTAAGTCCTGCCTCAGCTGAAGAGTGAAGACATCTGAAGTTCTCTTTGTTAAAATGGAACAGTATAAATTACTGAGAACATTGTCAACATTTAACTTTCATAAACAGAGTTGATTTAGTCTACAAATACTAAGCCTATCATGGAACAAAAAGTATTTCCTAAAAAAAAAAAGAATTAAGATGCTTCTAATGCTATTCAATCCTATGCTAAACTCACCAGATACTGCAGAAGGATACTTTCTTCGAATGGTATCTAGAATAACTCTTGCAAACAGTGTTTTCAAATGCTGCAGTTGACATTGAGGTTCATTCAGTTAGCTCTCTCAGAGACTCAAAATTTCTCAATTCCTTTAACCCTTCTTTTCCAATATGTATCACAGTTTAATATTTCTGGTATGATTATAGTTTTGAACTGAGTACATATTTAAATACTTTTTAATTTCTGTCCCATATCTGTACCAAAGTGACTTTTATTTTTAAAATTTCAGAAAGTTTAAAATAGAATTGCAAAACGTTTACAAATGAATAAGGGAATAACATTAAATATCAAGACTAAAGCTCAATTAAAATTTAAAACCTAAATACTAATAAAGTGGAAAATATAATATCAACCTTATATTTACTGTTTAATACATTAAGAAACATTTAAGCTTGGCTTAAATTATTATGAATTCTGAATTATAGATAATCCCCTAATAACTCATTAATTATAGACTGATAGCACAGATTCCTGGCCCACCATAATTACTCAGTAATTGTTTATTGAATTGAATTGACCTTGTGACCAAAACTTACCAAACTTCCTCTATTGCTAGGTATAAGATATGAACAACAATTATCCAGATCTTTTACTGAACCCCTGGCTGTAACAATACAATCTGAGTTCTGGCTGTGAAATATAGTTACTAAAAACGTGTCACTTTCAGATATGACCCACTAAAATCTTTCAGGAATGTAATTCTTTCCCATTTCATGGTGATTTTGAAGACATGTGTTGATGATTTGGGAGCAAAACAGGAGAAAGAGCCTGGGTCCCTGAATCTACATTTGGAGAATAGGCTTCCAATCAGGAACACGTGTTTTAGGCAGCTACATGAGTGAGACATGCTGTTTTCATTATTTTTAAGCCATTCACTATTTTTGGATGTGTTACAGCATAGTTACCTTACCTAAGTCAGACGTTATTAAAAATAATAAGAAACCTTGTTCCCCTGTAACAGAAGGAATCGATGATGTCACCCTTTAGAGACAGAAAACACTATCAACCCTTAGAAACATATGGCACTCTGTTAGTAATGAGAGCTCCTATCACTCTCACTTTTTCGTCATCTTTACAAAATCGCTTCCCTAAACACCCACACAAGGGTTCTTTTAGGTGTGGGGTATATATTAGCTTCCTATGGCTACTATAACAGTGTAGTACAAACTGGGTAGCTCAAAACAACAGACATTTACTTTCTAATAGAAGTCCAGATAAAGGTCTCATGCTCCTCCCCCTTAAATCCCAAGAGAAGACTCCTTCCTTGCCTCTTCTACATTCTGGTGGCTGAGGGCATACCTTGATTTTCCTAATGCAGGTCTGTGATTCTGTGTCCAAACTTCCCTCTTACTTACAAGGACAAAAGTCATACTGGATTCAGGCCTCACCACAGTTCATTATGACCTAATCAAACTTGATCACATTTGCAAAGACCCCATTTTCAAAGAAGGTCACTTTCTGAGGTTCATATGAACATGAATTTTGACACAACACCAACCCAGTATGGTGTGGGAGGGAATAATAAGTGGGTTAGAGGGAGAGGTCTATTGTAGCATAAGTATGTGCGTAAAAGGATAAATTTCCCTACATAAATAGTACCATAAAGGGTGCTTATTTTCTATAATTTGATAATGTAAATGAAGGGTACACACTGAGACAGATAGAATGAGAAGAGTAGCCAATACTACAGCTGGCAATGACTGTATCTTTTTTTATTTTTTTTAATTTTTTTAATGTTTATTTTTATTTTTGACAGAGAGAGAGAGAGACAGAGACAGAGCGTGAGTGGGAGAGGGGCAGAGAGAGAGAGGGAGACACAGAATCCAAAGGAGGCTCCGGGCTCTGAGCTGTCAGCACAGAGCCCAATGCAGGGCTCGAACTCACACTGCGAGATCATGACCTGAGCTGAAGTGGGATGCCCAACCCACCGAGACACCCAGGTGCCCCGACAATGATGTTATCACATTACATTATTTGAAAAAAATTGCAGGGTCAAGATTGCAGATCTCAACAAATTGATTTGAGTCTGACTTTTAGATTGTTAGTTACATTGGATTGGACTTTTGGAATCTGACTTACATTTGTTAACTCATAAAATGATATCATTACATTATACATTCATAAAATTATATAATAACATCAGTTTGTAAACTCAAAAAACAAATTACCAGAAAATATATAATGTCATGCAAAATTTTATCTCAAGATGACTAAGCATAAAATTTAGCATTGCTTTTTAAACTTGAAAATGAGTGATATAAATATGTATACATATCACTTCCTCATTTTCCTAACATCCTCTTTCTTCTGTTCAATGAATAAATATGTACATTATGCCTTTTGTCAATCTTATTCCAAGAACTGACATGTTTTTGAGTGAAGTAAACTAAAAAATGAAGCCTCCTTGTGTCAAAAAAGATGTCATAAAAAAAGATATTATAAATGTATTGTATAAATACTCAGTCAGTATACACTATGCCCTATGCCTTGGGCTAGGTACTTGGGATATAATATAATAAATAGTCCAGGTATACCTGATGGCTTCTGGTCTTCCTCCCTGACTTGCCACACCCTATATACAGTTGGGAGTTTGATTATACCTAAAACTTTCCTCTCAACAAGTAAAGAATGTTAGCTTTCCCAAGGTACACATTTAAATCAGAATTCTGCCCTAATATGCAAGTGAAAGTCTTGAGCTGACTTCATTTTGTCCTTCAATTTTATGATACTTCATTAGCTTTTTCAGACTTCTATAATAGTAAACTGGATATAATTCAGTGTTTTGAAAGCTAGGCCAGCATTAAAATGAAGACTAAATTATTCTGATTCTCCTTCCTCCTAAAAATATCTAAGTTAAATTCTCAAAATTTGAGAGGGTTCCTAATTCTATTTCTGATTTGTACAGATGGGTGTGCATGAATTATTGTCTGTAACAATGTTTCTTAAGTCAGAAACTGATCATAATTTAAAAAGGGATTATCGGGGCACCTGGGTGGCTCAGTGGGTTAAGTATCCAACTCTTGACTCTTGATTTCAGCTCATGTCATGACCTCAAGGTTGGGAGATTGAGCCCCATGTCAGACTCCTCTCTCTCTCCCTCTGCCTCTCTCTCTGTCTCAAAAAATAAAAAACAAAAAGGGATTTTCAATTAAAAGCAAGTCCAGAGGCTACCAGAATAGGGGGAGGCCGACTTTGACAGTAGCGAAAATACTCTGAACTTAAGACATCTATCAACCTCTCAAAGGTTTATAGGAATGAGTAAACAGGCTAAAAAAAAAAAAAAAAACCCTTTTCAGGGAGTGGGAGTAACAGGTGGTGTGCTCAGATAGTTGATCAGGAATGTTCTTCTGTGAAGTGAGCTGATTCTCAGGAGGGATTCATAAAGGAGGGACCACAGTTGAGGGGCCTAGGGAAAAGCGACCAAACATGGATCAAGCCAGGTTACCAAGTATTTTGTCCACATTTCTCAGTAACACAGTTTATGAGCCCAAGCATGGGAATTTGGAGAGTCTATGTCTAGCCTTATCATTTATAAACAAGAAGGCTATCCATGAATCTTATTTAAGTCACACGGGGATAGTTACTTGCAGTAGGGCATTTCCTAGAACACAAAGTGGGGATGGGTGGGGGACTGGCATTTCTTAACTGTTATTTTCCAGGAGCATAAGGCTCAGGTAACATTCAAAATTGTCAGGGGTTAGTTAAGCCAATACAAATTCAACTAATCCACAAAAATAAGGTAATTTGTACTCTTAACTAAACCCTTATTCATTGGATGCTTAAACCAAGTCACATATTTCAGAAGGTAAATTGCATTCCATGTAATTAATGCACAAATAATTATTAAACACTTATCTTAAGGTTAAAAATGGAAAACTTTTCTTAGTTTACTTTTTCTTATACAATTTGCAAACACATAAACACAAGCATTTTGTCTGCAAAATTACCATATAAATCAGAAGGCTAGGCCTAATGCCTTCCTTAGGAAACAATAATCTTTTTTTTTTTTAATTTTTGTTAACGTTTATTTATTTTTTTTTAATTTTCTTTAATGTTTATTTTTGAGACAGAAAGAGACAGAGCATGAACGGGGGAGGGGCAGAGAGAGAGGGAGACACAGAATCTGAAGCAGGCTCCAGGCTCTGAGCTGTCAGCACAGTGCCCGACATGGGGCTCAAACTCCAGGACCCTGATGTCATGACCTGAGCCGAAGTCGGACTCTCAACCGACTGAGCCACCCAGGCGCCCCGGAAACAATATCTTAATAGCAAATCTATTAAGTAAAAATTCTTCCTTAAATTTTAGATTGTCAGTTGGTTAGAAATAATTTTATATGCTCTGTGATTAAAACTACTTACAAAAAGGACATGAAATATAGTACATAAGTGAGTTACAATTTAATAGTCCTATTTAATCTTTTGGGTCTCCTATTACTTTTTTCCATGAACGTGATTTGCTGAAATAGACTTGCTTACATCTTATAGGAAGGTTATATTTAATATACATTAACAAGCATTTAATATGTAATTTTTCTCCATGTTAAGAGTAGAAAATCTTATATTTTTCTACAGTCTTAATATGAAATATATAACAGTTACCTTTATGTGCACTTCATTAGAAACTGTGCAAATCTTAGTATATAACTTAACCATTGAAAAAAGAGATGGTGGGGCGCCTGGGTGGCGCAGTCGGTTAAGCGTCCGACTTCAGCCAGGTCACGATCTCGCGCTCCGTGAGTTCGAGCCCCGCGTCGGGCTCTGGGCTGATGGCTCAGAGCCTGGAGCCTGTTTCCGATTCTGTGTCTCCCTCTCTCTCTGCCCCTCCCCCGTTCATGCTCTGTCTCTCTCTGTCCCCCCAAAAATAAATAAACGTTGAAAAAAAAAAAAAAGAAAAAAGAGATGGCAATTAAGGTTACAGAAGTAAATCAAATTAAACTGGGGGCCAAGAAAGTGCACAAACATAAATGGTGGGGTGGTGATTTAGCTACTTGCTATTTTGCCTCAGGAAAATTCCAGGAAATGGATTTTTCATTATTTTTTTTTCTATGTACCTAGAGTTGTGGAAAGAATATAAGAAGCCATTTGCCTTAGATACAAGATTAACTAGACCAAACATAAAAAAGATGCTTACTTCCTTACACTCTTGCATGTATAATAACTGCTGACTGGAGATTTAATAGCAATAAGAGAGAGAGAGGTATTTTGCCAAATAGGGCTTAAGAAAGTTTACAGGAATCAACTTGCCTATGTCATGACTAAAAGAAAATCCTCCATAAATTATTCACCCTTTGGGTATCTGAACTAACCAATGAAGAATTGTTGCAGTAACCATTTTCCCAAATGCGCAGTATGTGGGAAGGAAAAAATATTACAAATACAAGAATCAACACTTTAAACAAAAATCACAAACCAAACAGCTGGATGGAAGAGTAAATAGAATAATTAGAACGTTGTCCATCTGGAAAAAGTCTACTACTCTTCCAGTCATCATTCAAGGCTCTCTGAAGTCTTCCCTAATATCTCTAGGCACTCTATGTTTCTTCTTTGTATTTGTGTTTAGTTTATATAGTATTTGCTATTTCTGCTTTATCTAAGAGATGAAAAAGAATGTATGTAATGAAATAAGTAAGTAAAAGCAAGATATGTAGAATATATATTTTGAACGTGGCAAATAAAACTAAATCTTGCCGTATCATCCCCGTTCTTATATTATTTAATAAATAAAGTTAATATTTGGTCTATGTTTATAATATAAATTCTTATCTTTAGTGTATCTATGACAACACTCTAACCAAGTAATTTACATACTATTCTACATGGTACACACACCTGAAAATTAAGGGGATTGCTGACACTCTTTCTTGCTTTGTAATTTACAAATTTGGTTAAATATCATGCTTCTGAAAATAACTTTAAAAATTGAGCATCTAATGCTCAAAGGGAAAAAATATGAAAGCTGATATATCCTGAGCAAAGGTATCACATGTTTTGTGACATCTCTGTGCCATATATCAGCACATGACCTTTCTGGCCTACAACGTAAGAAATTAAGAAGTTTAATAATTTCTTTTTTTTTTTTTTTAATTTTTTTTTCAACGTTTATTTATTTTTGGGACAGAGAGAGACAGAGCATGAACGGGGGAGGGGCAGAGAGAGAGGGAGACACAGAATCGGAAACAGGCTCCAGGCTCTGAGCCATCAGCCCAGAGCCCGACGCGGGGCTCGAACTCACGGACCGCGAGATCGTGACCTGGCTGAAGTGGGACGCTTAACCGACTGCGCCACCCAGGCGCCCCAGAAGTTTAATAATTTCAACCAGCTCGCAAATAACCAGTCATCTCAGCAACTGCTTATATTTTCTACATTCTTTTTGGGGTGCCTGACTTAATTCTATACAGGGGTCCTTGATCAAGGTCTACATGTAGAAATAATCCAAGCTTTGGAAAGCCTGACATGGTTTACTGAACACGTAAAAGATCTTAAATCTCTATAGATTTCTAAATGCAAAGTTATGAATAGAAATTTTCATTAAATAACTATAGAAAGCAATCATTGCAATTAAAATGGGAAGAAAAAGATTAAAGCCCTGAATTTCAGGATCAAATAAAAACACAAATCAGGGATCACACATCCCTCTTGTGATCCCTGTAAACCAACTTTAGTAATTATAGATTTTAGTTCATTTTTGGAAAAAAATATTATGTTAACAATCCTAACCTTGGGATGATGTGCTACTTAGTTGTTTTTCAGAAATCTGGGGCAGAACAATAGAGCATGATTGTTCATCAGTGTTTTATTTATCCATATATACTTTAAAATAGACAAAATAAATGTGCAGAGTATCTGTTTATACATATTAAAAATACACATGACATAGGAGTGAAAGAACAGTATTTTAATTCCAGAGTTTTGAATTGCAAGAAAGATGAATATTTGGACAAAGTTTGTCTTAAGTTTTGGGGCACTGATTACTCTTTCAAAATTTACTTATTTGCATTACATGACCTTCAATTGAAAGTATAAAGAAATGCTAACGAGCAATGCAACTTTCAATTAAGAACTCAAATGTTTTACTTGTGTTACACAATCAAGTACCACTTTTAAAGTGCAGGATGTTTTCCTGTAAAAATGCTTATGCCTTTACATAACTGGATTTCTTTGGTTCTTAGAAAAAAAGAAGCAATGTTGCCAAGAAAGTTTGTGTTTTTATTTTTAGTATAAATTTAGATCTATCTGTAGCAAATGTATGTATCCTGCAAAACAGACACGAGTTTATATTTAAATAATCATTGCCTTAAAACACTTTATAGATTAAAATTTCTGTAACTTTTGATTATATCATTAGTCTGTGAAGTTGAAAGAGTTTCCCAGAAGACCAGATGTATATTTAAAGTTTTATATCCACATGGTTTGTATAAAATTTGACTTACAATGTGAATTTTTTTCTCTCCTTCTCTGAGGGAAATAGCTCAAATATAATGTCCTCAACAAAAATGCAACCTACTAAAACACTGTGGAGTTGCTTTGGAATGTTAATAACCTTTTGGAGCTACCACACTAATTTAGCAATCTCTAATAGGAAGGTGCTTTCATTATTTTAATTTGTCATATCCCTTTCTTTGAATAGGAAGGTAGATATAGATAATCAGTAAGAAGGGAAAAATAATTAGGTAGAATATTGGTAGAATATTAGGTAGAATATTAGGTAGAATATTGGTAGAATATTCCCCCAATAAAACCAGAGGTGTAAGAAATAAATATTTTCTCGGTAGACAAAGATCTATTACAAAGGTCATAAAAAGCACTGATAAAAGGAAAAAAATTAAAAAGTGAACTTTGCCAAAATTTAAAATTTCAGTTAATTAAAGAATACCATTAAGAAATGAAGAAAACAAAAGGAAAGGAAAGAAAATGAAGAAGTAAGCCACAGCAAGGAAAAAAAATACTATTTGCCATATATATATATATGACAAATGACTTATATTCTAAATATATATGTCCACAATATAGAAGACTGTTAAAAATCAGCTATAAAAAGTGAAAGCAAAGAATACAAAAAATATGGGCAAACATTTGAACTTAAACTTCACAAGATACACAAATGACTAACAAACACATAAAAAACACTCAGCATCTTTAAGCATGAGAATAATGCAAATTGAAGAAATCACAATGAGCTAGGATGCATAAAGTTAAAAAGTCCACCAGAGCGTTGGTGAAGCTGGGAGTGACTGGAACTCACACACTGCTGGTGAGAAAATTCTCCAAGTATTTTGGAAAACTGTTTGTCATTTCTTAACGGTATAACAAAATAACATACTGTTACTACATAAAAATATGGCTTGCACATTTACCTGCTTCATTCTTTCTGGCACTTTCATGAGATGGAGTTGGAAATTTAGTAGATAGTCTCTTTGAGTTTTATCTTTTCTATTATGTATTTATCTCCTAATAAAAATGGCTATAGAAGAATAGCTATAAAAGAACTAAGTATAAATGATTAAGCATTTACTAAATGCCAGGCATCACAAATTCTCTTGATGAATGATTTCCTTTAATCCAGCCAGCTATTTTTTGAGGTAAATATTATATTTAATCCCATTTGTGCAGATTAGAAACCAGAATATTCTTAAGGTTAAGTTAGTTGTTCAATGTCACACAATTCAAAAAATTATAGTGATTGAAAGATAGATTAGATGGATTATATATCTAATTGCTACCTTTCTTTTTCTTTTCATATAAATATACATATTCCTCAAACTTTATTTTCTAATTATCAAATTTAGTCATCACCCATATCTGCTGTTAGCAGCATTTTTTTTTTTTTAAATATATTGCTTTAGGGGCACCTGGATGGTGCAGAAGGCTAAGTGTCAGACTCTTGATCTCGGCTCAGGTCATGATCTCATGGTTCATGAGTTCAAGCCCTGCATTGGGCTCTGCACTGATACTGCAAAGCCTGCTTGGGATTCTGTCTCTACTTCTCTCTGACTGCCCCCCACCCCGGCTTGTGCTCTCTCTTTTTCAAAATAAACTTAAATATATATACATATATTATATAAATATATGTATATTATATGTATGTATACATATATATGTATATAAAATACATGTATATATATGTATACATATACACGTATATAATATACATACGTACGTATATAATACGTATATTATATATGTACGTATATATGTATAATATATACATATATATGTATATATATTGTTTTGTCTTTATTGATACATAATTTATGTTGAATAAAATATACAGATTTTTAGTGGATAGTTTGATAAGATATGATAAATGTGTATACCCATGTAGCCAACAGCCAATTCAAGATAGAGAACACTTCATCACCCCAGAAATTTGTCATGCTCTTTTCCAGTCAATCATTACCACCACCACCACCACCCTCACTCACCAAAGGAAACAACTGTTCTAATTTCTCTCACCATAGATCGTTTTTGTCTGGTGTTAATCTTTATATAAACAAAGTTGTCCTACACACTTTTTTGTATGGCTTCTTTGAATTCACTCTCCTTCCGTGAGATTCTTTCACTTGGCTTTATGCATCAACAGTTCATTTCTTTTGTTGTTGTTGTTGTTATGTAGTATTCACTTGTACAAATACAACAATTATTTTTATACTCTTCTCTTGTGACAACTCCATTTTTGCCCATTATGAATAACGTTGCTAGGAAATTCTTGAACAATTCTTTTCGGCACATAGGCCTTCATTTCTCTTTGGTGAATACCTTGAAGTACAATTTCTGGGTCACGTCATTGATAAACATTTAATAGTACAAGAAACTGCCAAAATTCCAATTTCTTTCTCTTTTTTTATTTATTTATTTATTTATTTTTTCAACGTTTATTTACTTTTGGGACAGAGAGAGACAGAGCATGAACGGGGGACGGGCAGAGAGACAGGGAGACACAGAATCGGAAACAGGCTCCAGGCTCTGAGCCATCAGCCCAGAGCCTGACGTGGGGCTCGAACTCCCGGACAGCGAGATCGTGACCTGGCTGAAGTCGGACGCTTAACCGACTGCGCCACCCAGGCGCCCCTCTCTTTTTTTTTAATAAATGGAATATTTTCTATAATCTGTCTAAAGATCCTTTGCACGGGACCAGGAGACCAGAGCAGGAGAAAACTATTGACTTGAATAACAAAGCTAACTTCAGTATTATCCCGGTAAATGTTTAGCAACTGCCTTTTGGGACTAATTGGTATAAATAATCCCATCATAGCCAATGTCAAGCCCCCAACGTAACATCATCAACATCATCAGTCCTCTCAATGGAAGTCAACGTCAGTACCCCCTTGGATCTATCAGGTTATTTCAGGCAACAGAAAAAATAAAATCAGGCAACTCACTATTAGACTACCTTCTTCCCAAATTTGTCTGTGAGTATGAAATAGGTAAATACTAATACTTCCTGAATGCTAACTATATGGCAAGTAAAGTCCTAAATGCTTCAGATGCAATATCTCTGTAAGTCATCTAAAATACAATGTTAAGTACATTTTTATTGATGAGGCACACTTAAGTGAAATGCTTTTCCAAAGTCCCACACCTAGTGCTTCACAGAGCTAGCATTTCACTCCAGTCATTCTAGCCAAACTTTCTATTGCATAGATGCCATTCTTCTAGAGATAACACAAGATTTCGTTTTGTCACTGAACTATTAATTTGTCACTATTTAAAGTCATGATTAACTTATATTTGATAGATAAATACTTGATATGTAAATTGTTTAACTGCATTTTATACAGGCTTTATGAATCCACCTAATATATTATTTGTGGGGGAAGAAAACGAGAGATTACAATTATATACAAAGACAAATTCGAAATCTAGAATCAAGCAATCATGAGAAAAGAATGACTTTATATTGCATTCAAAAATAATTCAAGTTAAATTATCATGATCTTAAGTCAGTTCTAAAAATGTTTTGGAAAACTGGATAAAAGATGTATTTGCTTATTCATAAGATGTCTACATATATAACAAATTGTTGCTTTGAACTATATATAATATATATATATATATATATATATATATATATATATATATATATATAACAACTTCACCACAGAATAACAATTATGTCTCAAGTGCACCAAAGTTCAGCTCATGGAAAAAACTGAAATATCAGCAGTCCTCAGTAAGAACTGATCCCTGAATGTCAAAGCCCCAAGCAAGTCTGACTTGTGTAGTCTAGATAAAGGCAGCAGGGAACAGTTAGCCTTGTCAAAAGGCCGTCGGCCCCTAAGGTGCTCATATTAGTAAGAAGATACCCTTCTCACCTTTCACTGCTTTCAACCAGATGTCTTGGAAACTCCCGCGCACACGTAGGAGGCTTCGAACAAAGTTTCTGGCACAGACAAGGCTTCACGCCAGGAAGAAAAAAAAAGATGTGGAGAGGATTGAGCGCCTACGGTGGCTGAAGAGGGACATGCAGAGCAGCCGGCTGCAAGTTAATGGGATTCTTGAAACTGTTCGGCGGGCTGGAGGAGTTGCGGCTGCTACAGTGGTACATGGCCTTGTCAGACAAACAACGAAATAAGGTGGCTTGAGAACTTACGCGGTCGTTCTGGCTTGCAAGCTCATGGTGTGCGGCTTCCTGGAGAGAACGGACCTTAAAATCGTCTATAAAAGATATGCCAGCCTCTACCTCTGCTGCGCCTTTGAGCGCCGGGACAATGAGCTCCTCATGCTGGAGCTGACTCATCGAGGTGGTGAGCTCCTGGACAAATACTTGCCCAGCATGTGCGAGATGGACATCATCTTTAACTCTGAGAAAGTCTGTTTCATCTAGTATGAGGTTTTGATACGGGAGATGTCCAGGACAGCTTCAAGAAGAGCGTGCTGAAGTCTGTGACGCAGGACGAGTGGCCACTCAGTTTGCTTTAGGAGACATCTGGTGTAGTCCCGCAGCGTTCAGAGATGTGGAGAGATGGAGAGGCAGGACGTGAGTGGCTGCTTCTTGTATGTCTCTCCAAGAGCCCTTAAAAAGAAAAAAAAAAAAAAAGTTTATTTTATTTATTTTGAGAGAGGGAGAGCGTGAGCGGGGTAGGGGCAGAGAGACAGAGAGAGAGACAGAGAGAGAGAGAGAGAGAGGAGGGAGAGTGTCCCAAGCAGGTTCCTTGTTGCCTGCACAGAGCCCCTTGAGGGCTGGATCTCATCAACCCTGAGATCAGGACCTGAGCCAAAGTCAATAGTTGGATGCTTAACTGATTGAGTCACCCAGGCTCCCCTCCCAGTGCCCTTTACCCCTTTGGACCCAGCTGCCTCTTTTCTGCTGCCTCACCTTTGGAAGTGAGCTGTGGACTCAGGACCCTCAAACATTCCCTCCCACCACTTCCCACTTCCTGTTTCCCCCTTTCCCAGTATCAGGAAATTATGACCAAAACCGCTGCTCTTTGGCTTTCATTCCCTGCCTTTGAAGTATTATTATCACTCCAAATCTCCTCCCCTCCCCCAACACTGTAAATACAAAAATATGTCAGGTAAAAGGAAAAGGTTTTAGGAATTTTCTATTCTCCTTGCCCTGTCTCTTACCTCCACCTCTTCCTGCATCCCTACCCCCTCACTGGAAGGGGGCTTCAGTGCAATTCCTTTTTCCACATCTGCCTCCCCCACTTCCTTTTTGGATGTGGTGGGGGGTCTCTGTTCAGCGCCAGGGGAAGAACCATATAGTTAAATTTTTCTAATCTTGACGCTGTGCGAAGGAATGGCTGGAGGAAGGGCAGACTTACGGAAGCCTGGGCCCTGTCCCTCCTTCCTCCATGTTCTGAGTGAGGCAGGAGCTTAGGGGGTGGAGCCGGGAAGTGTCTGACCTTATTTCCTTCCCTCTAAAAGAAAAGGAAAAAAGATTTCTGGGGGGATAAACTGTTTTATTTAAAGGGCATCACGTGGGAATGCCATCAGAGCCTCTTTGAATTCTTCATAATAACCTAAATCTCCTAAAGCTGAAATCTGAGATACTTTCTATTTATCCTTATACAGATGAAAGTAAATTCAGACTATGCAAAATTGTGCCCTTGGATTAAATTGCTTCACCATTTTAGCCCCACTTTTCTGCCTTCTTATACTTTCAGTAGCAGTCTCTAAATATTCTTTGAGTTCAGATCCTTAAAAGACTATATATTTTTTTTACATGCAAAAACAATACTTTTCATATTTTAAAGTCTGACTCTTGTCACAGTGTCAGCATGTTGTAAGGAGCACAATATCAATTTATGTTTCTTCATACTGGAGGAGGTTTTCTTCCTCTCATATGGAACAAATGTGGCCTTCCTCTACAAAACAGCTTCTACTGTATATCTAGTCTTTTTATTTGTTTTATTATTATTGTTTTTTGCTTTGTCAGGAGTGTAATGTGATTTGTATAGGACTAAAACATGCAGGGTTTAAGATTTTAAGCCAGGGGGCGCCTGGGTGGCGCAGTCGGTTAAGCGTCCGACTTCAGCCAGGTCACGATCTCGCGGTCCGGGAGTTCGAGCCCCACGTCAGGCTCTGGGCTGATGGCTCAGAGCCTGGAGCCTGTTTCCGATTCTGTGTCTCCCTCTCTCTCTGCCCCTCCCCCGTTCATGCTCTGTCTCTCTCTGTCCCAAAAATAAATAAAGGTTGAAAAAAAAATTTTTTTAAAAATTAAAAAAATAAAAAAAAAAAAAAAGATTTTAAGCCAGGCTCTGCCACTTCTTACCTAACCTTAAATTATTTGAATGTTTTCAACTTGACATTCCTCATATATAAGATGGAATATTAATACCATTTCATAAGATTGCTCTTGTGTTATAGTGATATTTAAAATAATCAACACAATGCCGGGAACGACATATAAGTAACAAAAGATACATAATTAACATAAATTACATAAGTAACATAATTTACCAATTTTTTACCTTCCATTTTCCTTCTCAAAATAAGTTATTTATGTTATAGCTTATAATAAGTTATAGCCTCAGTGTCCTCATAATGTCATTGATAAATATTTATTTAGTTCTTATTTTATTTATGTAGTGTGGTCTCCAAGTTCAGGACATAAGTTGACTGATCAAAACTACTTTAAGTGTGAACATTCAGTGCTAAGTGGCCAGTTTTATATCTTTTCCTATTTCTCCTCAATTTAAACGTCTTAACTATAGTTAAATTTATGCAAACATGCCCAAACCTTGTAACCTCCCATTTCTGCCTCTAGCTTTCGATTCTTTTCAGTCCTCCTCATATTTTTGAAATAGTGTCTTTCTATTCTGTATTCTGTTCCTACTTCTATCCAGGGCTTTGCTGGTTTTTTCTGAATTAGTACAATAAATTTCTACCTGGCATACATGCCCCTAACTCACTCCATTGTCCACACTAATGGCAAGTAATACTTTTACTCAATCGAAAATAAAATTCCCATAGTTAATTTTTTTCCCTAACTCCTGTGAAAAATCCAAACATCTTCACATGAAACAGAAACCCTTTTCCAATCTAAAGGCTGTCTTTCTCTGTTTACCATGGTATTGACTACCACATCTCTTCTACAGTGAGGGGCTCTAAGTGCAATGGTCTGCCAGGCTTCCTGCATTCATCTGTGCTGAGACACTGCTTCTCCGTTTCTTTGTTGCTAACTTCTACCAGAACTCCGTAACTCATCCCAGATGTTACTTCTTCCCTACTGCTTCTTGCACAATATTCCTGATCTCTTACATGCCTTACTCTCCTGTGGCATCAAACAGGATGTGTGTTGCCTTACTCTCCTGTGGCATCACACAGGATGGTGTGTATTGATCTACTTATATTTTTGCCCCCTCAGTATTCTAGAACTCCTTGATGGAAGAACTAACTAGCATATTGTCTGTCACATGTAACACCAAAACTGATCCTGGCCTCTGGTTCCTACCACTATAATCATCACTACTAATAGAATTAATAGGTAAAATGTACTGAGATTAGCATGTGCCGGACATTGTTCTAACCTCTTTTCATCTGTTTATACCTCATTGCAACACTCTATGTCAGGTACTATAAATGTCCCCATTTGACAGATGAAGAAATGGAGACACCCAAAAAAAAAAAAAGTTGAAATCATTTACTCATGGGCACACAGCTAATAAGTAGCATATCCAAAAGTCAAGTTGAGACAGTCTGATTTCAGAGCTTCAGAGATGGCCTGTTAACCACTATAAAGTACTGCTCATAACTGCTCCATTAACTTCTCTGAATAAGTGGTTTTCTAAAATTGTAAATATGGTTGAAATAATCTATATCTTTGAGAACACACTTTAGTTTTGTGAAGTATTCTATTGTTTTAAGTTAAATTAGTTTCATAATAAGTTAGATATAGGTTAAAAAAATGTCACATAGAAATTAAAACAATGATATAGAGAATGCTGTTAACAAAGACAACTGAAGTATATGGTTTTCATCTCCAAATACTTGCCCTAATACTTCAAAAACTTAATTAGCTATAAGAAAATATGCTACCTTATAAGGGTAAAGTAGGACATTAATAGTGCTTATCTGAGGTGGGTTGGTGGGGAAGGCCTCACAGAGGAGATCATAGTTAGCCTGGGCATAAGCAAACAAGGCAATTCAAGTTGACTAAAGCACACGAATAGAAAAAGGGCGCTATGAAAACAGGTTGAGTGTATAAGGATGAGAAGCTTGGCATGTTGAAAATACTGAGGGTGTCAAAGAGAGTGATGGATAGTCCTAGAAAAGTAGAGGAAGACAGGTTTGGGGATAAATTATGAAGAGTATTCCTAAAGACTCTCCTAAGGTGTCTGCCCTATTTTTTTGCAGGAAGCTAAAGTGAAAGGGTTTTCAAGCAGTCTTTATTCACTTTTTTTTCAAATAATTAGTTTACCATAAAAAACACAGATATTTCTACAAGGAAAATAAATGAATCTGACAATCATTTTTAACACCTTAGGGTATAGGGTATGTAAGTGTAGTAGTTATGAATCAGAGTCCAAAATCTCTAGTATTAAGAAATGTAACTTTATTTTCTAATAAGCTAAAATGATTTCTAATTTTATGCCCCATTCTGCCAGAATGACAGGAATTCAGTTACAGTCAAGGGGTTTAAACCCTTCCTGGAATCATGCTAATCTCTAAAGTTTTAGAAGATAATTAGAGGGAGGGGCAATTTGATCCTCTACCGCTACTTTATAAAGCCCTTCTCAGTCCCACTCAAGCCTGGAACCCTGCCATATCCTTTTATCTTCCTGAATTTCTACCTTTGGCCCTTACTAAGATTGTAATTAAAAATATAATTATGTAAATGTGCAGTAACTTCACTATCTTTCTGGGATATAATCTTCCTGAGATCTGGAGCAGAATTTGTCTGTCCATCACTGTGACCATGTACTTAGCGCCAGTCATAGAGTTTTAATTGTTACATACATTTTTTAAAAATTAATAAATGAATTAAATGAAACCCCAGTGGTCAAACTTTAAGCAAATTCCAGATCAGTGGGAGATTATTTCAGGACCAAAATAATTTAATTCCCATCTATTTACTTTACATTCCCAAAAAAAAAAAAAAAAAAAAAAAAAAAGCCTGACCCATTTATATGGTGAAATTTTATTGAAAAGGTACCTTTTCACAGAAACTTGTGTCTTATGCATAAACGACTAAGACAAGAAATAACCTGAAGAGAGAATGTCAGCCTCACTTACACAGCTGTGGAAATAAATGAAGATAGTCCAAATACAAAAAACAGAAACTATTAATTCAGAATTTGCTATGGCAAAGGAATCAGCCATCTTTTCTTAGCAGAGACTTAGAGGTAGTCAGGGCAATGAGAAAGCTTTATAGTGGAAAAAGGGACAATATCACGTACATTCTTGTTGGAATTGTTGGCCAGGGGAAGCTAGGGGCAGGCAAAGTAGGAGCTCAGCATCTTATGTGATTGGTTTGAGGAGAGTATTGGACTTTCTTTGATTGGTCCTGAGTTGGAATTTTAGGGCGAAGATAGGGAAGCTGGTAGTCACTGACTGAGTTCTGACTGGGGCCGATTGCTTGTAGAGGTTGCGATCTGCTTTCCTGATTGGTTGCTATAGAGGTTGTAGGTCAGAGTTCCATTTTCACGTACTGCCTGGTCATTGTGCATTTTTATATTCAGGCTCTCATAGCTCAAAACATATTTTTAAGGCAAGATTAGCTGATAACAGTATTCCAGTCATACTTTGTACACTTTATATTTAGTCATCAGCCCATTTGAAAAATATTTATTAAACACCTATTTACATTTGTTAACAGTACTAGAGAGGAGGATATGATAGTGAACGAGACAGGTACCATAATACCACGCCTGCTTTCACAGTTTTTACTGATCAGTTACACTTGTTCAAACCAGGACAGCTTCCTTCTGGTTTCATCCAGCTATGAAAGCATATTAGATATTGTATTGAAAAACAGGTTTTGTGCCAAACTGTTACATCGATTGAGTTGCATTCAATGCAAGTAATTGAAAAAGTCTGGTCAATAATGAAAGGAATTTATAAGCATACATAATTGCAACAGTTATGTACCTGAGTCATTGCAGGTTTCAAATATGTTTTGACCATGGCTATGCTCCTGCTTTTCTGTACATTTTTTTAAATTTTATTCTCCTATATTTGTCAGTTTCACATTGAAGCTGTCCTCAATCATACAGGTTACTGGCTAAAATAGTTTCATACCTCACATCTGTTCTATATAGCATACAGAAGAAATGAAATTTGTTGTGTTACCAACTACACAAGAAAAGTCAATGGATTGGATTCTAATCCTATATTAGTTTTCTATTGCTGCTGCAACAAATCACGACAGTGTAGTGACTTAAAAATAACACAAATTTCGTCTCTTACAGTTCCAGAAGTCTGAAATCAGTTTCTCTGGGCTAAAGTCAAGGTGTCTGCTGAACTGGTACCTTCTCAAAGCTCTGTCTCTTTGCCTTATTCAGTTTTTAGTGGCTTCTTCTAGTGTTTGTTGTTTGTATTCTATGACTTGTGGCCCCTTTCTCCATCTCCAAGGTGTCCCATTCCAGATCCCTGCTTCCATCATCACATAACTTCCTCCTTCCTTTCTGACTCCTTCTCAGTACTACTACTAAAAACCCTTGTGATTACACTCTGGGCCCAAGGGAATAATGCAGGAGAATCTCTATACACAAATCTTTAATTTAACCACAAGTACCAAATTTCTTTTACCATATAAGAGAACATTCACAGATTTGGGGAATAATGGACATTGTCTTTGGGAGTCCATTATTCAGCCTACCACAGATCTCCAACCTTGATTGGTGCTAATTGAGATAGGCATGGTTAAAATCAATCACTAGGGCAGGGGGGCTGAGATTATAGAACAAACTCGAAAGCTAGGAGTACAGTCAAACTTAGCCATGTATGGTTTCCCACCATGCTCATGGTGGATACATACTGGGAAAGCAACAACTCTTGTCCATTTCTGCTATTATCTGTAAAAGTAATAATAAAAGGAATATCCCTGGCTATGCATGGATACCTAGGGTGAACCCCCACATAGAAAGTTAGGAGGAAGCTTGGCACTGAACACAATAAGAACGGAATGATTTCTAGAAAATATTCTGTATTACTACTTTTTAAGGAAGAAACATCTGGCCTGAGGCTGAATAACAGAAGCAAGGAATTAAAAGTAGGAATGAAGTAAAGCCAAGAAAGCAACTGGAGGAGCTAACAGGAGATAGGTAAGTACAGAAATGTTTTCCTAAATAGGTGTGTGGTGAGAGGGGTAATGTAAATGTTGGAAGATGAGAGAAAACTTAATTAACCATATGGTGTTGATCTCTCAGTATTTACTGTTTAAAGTAACTTCAGCCAATCCACGTCCTGAACTAGAAGACTAAGATAAAGTACTTCATAAAAGAGATGGATTTTTAACATTTTTACCACGTTTAACTCTGGCAGTCAGTGCTTCTTCATAACAGCTGTGATACTTGATTTTTCAAAGATAAACCATGTTTTAAAAGTCTAAAATCTTCAAAGATATTATAAGAATTTTGCTTTGATATAAATTACAGTTTTGCCTCTCCCCACCTCTTACAAAATGTAAGGAACATGAAGGAAGAATTTTGAAAGTCAAAGAGAAATCAGTAAAAACTGTGTAAATAGGAATAGCACATGTATTTAAGTTTATTTGTTTATTCTGAAAGAGTGTGTGGGAGGAGCAGAGAGTGAGTGACAGAGAGAAAAAGAGCGAGAGAGAGAGAGAGAGAGAGAGAGAGAATCCTAAGCAGGGTCTGCACTGTCAGTGCAAAGTCCGATGCAGGGCTCAAAGTCACAAATCTTGAGATCATGACCTGAGCCAAAGTCAAGAGTGGGACACTCAACAGACTGAGCTACCTAGGTACTCTGAAGAATAATACATTTTTAACTGCTATAGAAACGTATATGGAGAAATTCACTTAAAATGATTCTATAAATTCTTAATTCAAAGTAATTTTTTCAAACTAATTCAAAATGAGCCTTTTATTTATAGGGAAAAACAAATGATATTTTTTCAGATAATTTAATGTGAACAAAATGTTGCTTTAATTTTCATTTAGACTTAGTGAGAAAGAAGTGTTATCTTATAGGCTAATGCACTGAATTCTCAAAACAAAAACAAAAACAAAAACAAAAAACACCTGTTTTCAAAATTAATAATACTTCCTTCCCGAAAGTCCAAAACTTGTTGAAGGTTTTATCTTTTTGATATTCACTCAGTGAATAAGCCAGTTATCCTGGTCATGGTAAATGCTGTGGTTAAAGGGGCACGTTTCATGTGGGCACTCCATATAACCAAGGGACAAACAGAATTTGCTGCCTCAACTTCCCCTCCTGGGTCTTACAGATACAAGTAAGTAAATTAGGTCAATTAACAAGAGAATGGGAAGAGAGGCCTAGGGAAGAGTCAAGAGGTTGTTCCCAATTAGGTGGAAATCTGTAAAAGGTTATTTTAAGAAATAAGGTGGGTAAAGCAAATGTGAGGGGAGTGAAACAAAGAGGAAGTAGGAGGGGAAGAGTCATAGAACTCTTGGGTGGAAATCTGGAGATGGTTATTAAGAAATGGGATGAATAAAATGGACATTGATGGGTTAAAACAAAGGTTACAGTACACTACTACCAAAGATTTGAGGTGCCAAATGGATCTCCTGTTGGACCTCCAACATAAAAGGACCATAAACACATCTTTTCTATTTACTCCAATTGGAAGAAATTTCAAAAGTTGTAAGGTAGAGATTGCTATGAAAAACTTGACCAGAAATCACTTAGGACAGTGATTAGGCTAATAAAGGTAAAGACTGACAAAAGGGCCAGATCCCTCTGCTCCTTACTGGGGACCCAAGCCTATTGCACAGGAGTAGGTAAATCCGTTGGGAGTAGAGAAGTTGCCAGGATTCCTTAATACAGATGTTCCAAGAACTGTGGTTCACCCTGACTTGGGCTACAAGTGGATTGAGAGAGTATAGAAAATATAATGGTTGATAGGATTATGAAAGTTGGAATGTTTAAGCAAGCTTTATGTAAAGAAGTTGTGTTTCCTTTACCTGAATGTTTTTAGGGAATGAATATTATGTCTGGCTGTGGAATACTTCCCCTGTCTAGTATTATAAAACCAAAGCCTGTGGATAAAGTCTTAATAGAGGCTACAGTTAGGAAACAAGAGTTGATATAAGAATATGAGTTAATAGAATTAAGGTAAAAAATGTGTGGAGAATTGGTATGTTTGAGGCTTTATGTGAGGTGGTTGAAAGGGTTTTATGTGAAGTCTCTTTTACCTGATTGTGTTATAGAGACAGACATTGTATCTCACTGGGAAACATTTCCCCTACCTAGTACTAAAAAATAGAAGGCTTGTAAATATGTCATTCAGGCAATGATAATTGGAAATACTAAGTGAGAACCAGTAAGACTGCCTAAGCCCACTCAGCATAGAATACAAGTTGGAGTGCTGGGAAGGACAGATTCTGTGTGATAGCCCTAGGCAAAACATAGACTAGGGCTTAAGAGCACCTCCCAGCAATACTACTGGGGTTTTGGACTAGGGGATTTCCATTTGAGGGCATTTACCACCTTGTTATTGGATATTATAAATTAAAGCTACGTCTATGAAGCAGATATAAAGTGATCTTAAAATCTGAAGTAGCTATAATGTCTTGGATGATATCCTAGGAGGATATCAGTGCCCCAAAAACTCCACAATAAAATTCGCATGATTTATACAAGATCATGCTGCCTGGGGAATGCAAGGAAGAGATACAAGCAGGAAGCCTTTTTTCCCTTGGCCTGACTCTGGAAGTACATGAGAAGCTGCTGGATTCTGTTAACATGGACAGTGCCCTATAAACAGCTCTCAACTGACCCACAAAGAGGTGGCAGTTCCAAGGTGAAGATGGACAAGATCCAATATGGAATGGACAAGATCCAATATAGAAGGCTACCATTCTGAGTGAAGATGGTAAAAACAAATCAGCTTGGTGGGCTGAATTGCATGCTGCATCCCAACAGTGATGGAAGAATTGAAGAGCTGTAAAATCTCCTATGTATGGGTTTTTACCAGAAAGGGCTCAATGGCCTAGTCATATGGTCAGGCAGGAGGGCAATGGAAGCCTGACCTATTAAAGAGGAGCACAGCCCTATGGAAATCACTGGGAATTTGAGGAAGACATTCAAGTAGGACAAGTTGATGCCCATCAGAAGAATCTTCTTTCAGCTTCAGAAGGTGATTGGAATTAACAAGCAGATATCCCTGTGTGCTTACTTACAGTGGCCACCTGGATCCATGAAATGAGTGAAACAGGTGGTACTGCAGCAATGCAGAGATGGGCTGAATCCAAACATACCTCCCTTGCACCCTCCAAGGCAAAAAATGCCAATAAGAACTGTTCTACCAAGAGAGACAGAGACTGCTGATGCTCTGTGGCAGATCCCCTGGTAGAAAAAGGCCTTGATCATAGCTGGCGAGTGAGATGGATACCAGTAGCACTGGAGACTACAAATGAGTCCTGATAGGATTAGACACTGGCTCTACACTGGGCTTTCCTTACTTCAAGTAGATGTAAATGCTGAGTATTATGAAAGAACCAGAACAGAAGATGCTATACCAATCTGGACAGTGGACCATCATTTCTGCAGGCAAGGGAACACATGTTACAACCCATAATGGCCAGCAATGGACAGAGACATATCCTCCTCGCAGTAATAGTTTTAACAGATTTGGAATGGGCAATTAAAACATTGGTTTTCTAAAACAGGGAGATAAAATCACGAAGGGCTGGCACACGTCTTCATGAGTGTGTCCTCACACTCAATATGAACATGATTGGGGCAGAAGGAATGTCCCCACTGGATAGATTCCTCTGTGTTTCTGGTGCATCTGAAGAAGAGGCAGTGAGCAAAGATGCTGGTGTTTTTTCTTCCCCACATCACCACAGCTTCTCCCCACCGCCCCCCACCCCCCTCCCACTTGATGCAGTGGTTGTAGGACCAGGGTTGCAACTACAAGGGCTGGAAGCAAGGATGATTCCTAGCCAAGAAACTGTAACTATTTTTAACTTTTTTGTCAGAATTTCTAAGGGCCTAATGGGGCAGGATGTACCTTCACTGTATCTGGTAAAATTGGGGTTAACAGTGAAGATAGCCCACTAGTTTTATAGGTGAGCAACCTCTCCCTATCTGAATAGAAGTGAACTGAGAAGGGGCACCTGGATGGCTCATTTGGTTAAGCATCAGACTCTTGATCTCAGTTCAGGTTATGATTTCATGGTTTGTGGGTTCAAGCCCCATGTCGCACTCACTCATGCTCTTTCTCTCTCTCCAATAAATAAATAAATAAATGAACAAACAAACAAATAAACAAAAACTAAAAAAAAAAAAAAAAAAAAAAAAAAAAGAACTGAACTGAGGAGAAGAAACTTGCTAGACTAGTGTTGCCATGTGCTTGCTACACAAGCATAGTGGTAGACCTGACATCCCTTCCAAAGGTGGAAAAGTTTGAGTATCAATGCAGAGAAGAAAAACTAGTAGCTGTGGATAAAGGAATGAATACATAAATGGGTTATGTAATGAGGTAAATCCAGTGTTACACTAACACCTCAAAAGAGGATCAGAGCAAGAGATGACAATGTCTCTCAGCTCAATTATACTGGATGCTGAAAAGGAGAAGCCATATATTGCTGATACCACTCTTGCTTCTAGAACCTGACACATTGAGTACAGCCTGAAAACCTGAGTGATATTGCTCTGGGAGACATCATTTTGGTTATTAGATATTTTGATGAACTTGACCTATTGTGAATTACTAAATAGAATGTACCAGTGAGTCACGCACAGAGAGTGGGGACACCAAGGCTTTTCTTTCCAGGAAAAAGCTTTATTTGTGCCAGCATGAACTCAGGGGGCTAAGACCTAAAAGGCTGAGCCCCTAGTGCAGTGGGGGATTGGCTTTTGTACAATTTTTGCTCCTTTGTCTCCCATATATGGTAACATACAGTCTAAATGGGCGGTCTGTGTTACAGAGTCCTGAGGAATGTCACAACACACGCACATGGCCAGTATCTTTTGACTCTTATTTTTCAGGTTCTATCTACAAGTAGCCATAGATGAAGGGAGGAAAACAATAGTCAAACTAATATAAGAATATGAAAATGTTTGTAAAGGCTTTATAGAACAAATGAATTGTTTCTTTAAATCTAGCCCTACCCTACTCTGGCTTCTCCAAATGTTAGACATATTTGTGTAATTACTGATGTGGGAAACAAAGGTAGAAGGAAATGGCAGATAGAACTAAATTTCCTTATAACATGCAACCCATTGACAAATACTTGAGGCCGGAAGAGTAAGTTTTTCCAGGAACTCCCTACTGTCTTAATGTTAGTGCTTTGCTAGAGGGGAAAACAACCTTAGTTTGACAATAGCTAGTCCTCCAGCATCCTGAGTCTTCTTTAGTATATGAAAATCCCTTTGGAACCTTCTCCTTGACTTTACCTCCCCCAACTCCATACTATATAATCAATCTCTCCTTATGGTCCCAGGGCAGCTCTTCCTGCCCACAGGTCCTGTCCCTGCACTTTAACAAAAATCACCTTTTTGCACCAAATATGCCTCAAGAATTCTTTTTTGGCTGTCGGCTCCAGATCCCCCATCACTCCAAAAACCTCATCAGATAGTATTGCTATATCTGTTGTATAATGATACACCGTAATACTTTGACAAGTATGACCATTCTGCTATAAGGAATCTTTCTTTGAAGACCAGGTAGTTATGACTTATAAAAACTATATATTATGACTTATAAAAACTATATATTATGACTTATAAAAACTATATATTTGGTCATTCATAAGAGCAATGAGAGCATCTTTTGGTAAAATGTTTTGTCTCTTGCTGTCAATTCCTGAAATCACTTCAGAGGCACAAAGTGAAATGAATGTCTTGTTATTCATAACAAGCCCTTATCATCACACCTGCATTTATGTTAATGAGGTGACTTTTGGAAAGTACCTAAGGATGGGGGCTGGTTGCCAGGAGAACCAACAGTGAATAGAGTTGGAAATTTCAGTAACACTTCCCCCACCCCCAATTTCCCAGAAAGGGAGAGGGATTTGAATCAATCACCAGCATCCAATGATTTAATTAATCACACCTATGTAAGAGACACTCCAGAAAAACCTGAAAGGATTGAGTTGTAAGAGCTTCCAGGTGGAGATTTGAGGAGAGTGATTTGCTCAGAGAGCATGGAAGCTTGGCGTACTCCCCACATACCTTGCTATGTGCCTCTTGTCCCTCTGGCTGTTCCTGGTTATATCCTTTCCTAAGAAATTGGTAATCTGTTAAGTAAAATGTTTCTCTGGGTTCTGTGAGCCAGTCTAGCAAATTAATCAAATCCAAGGAGTGTCAGTGGGAACCTCACTTATAGCCAGTCAGTAAGAAGTACAGGTAAGAACCTGAATTTGCGATTGGTACCCTGAGTTGGAGGTCATTGTTGGAACCTTCAGTTTGTAGCCAGTTGGTCAGAAGTACAGGTAACCTGAGTTTGAGATTGGCATCTATAATTGATGGCTGTCTAGCGGAACTGAACCCCTTACCTACAGAATCTGATGCTATTTCCAGGTGGGTGTGGGGATTTTCTGATTCCAATTTGGAATTGGGTGCAGAGCCCATTAACCACAGAGTATATCCCTGTTTTTAGTGGTTTACAATGTGTATTATCATATTTAGGGATCTGAGACGTTCTGAATTTGGTAAACCTACTTAACTTTATTTAAACCATGATTTCCCAAAATAATTTCTGCCTTAACACTTGTTTTCCCCCTCTTATCACCCAGTAACACTTCACAGAACTCTCAGTCATGAGCTGTCCTTTAGATTTGGTTGTAACCTTCCCTCCATATGATAGTCTTCATGAATTCCAATGTCTAAAAAAAATTAATTACATCTTCTGATGCTTGACTTCTGGAGCCAGGATCTGAGTGTGGAGAAGAGCTGGATGACTCCAGTTCTCACCCTTCTTTTCACTGTTTCACTATGTGTGCTCCATGGCTGCTTTCCTGTTCACTAGCTCATTGGGCAATAAACCTAGTGCAGTAGATTAGGGGGAAGAATATGGATCACAGAGGTAACATTCTCTTCTCCAAATTTAGTGTAGCATTTAGGTAACTACCTTCTGAGCTGGAAGGGGAGAATAAAAATTAATAATTGTTGTCTACTGCTACGCTTTCTCTGGAATCTGTGTCACATAAAAGCCAGAGCCAGCACATTTAAAATGAGAGAGGCAGATACTATGGGTACTTTTTACTACTCTAATTTAGTTTCTAAACCAAAGCAAATAACACATTTTTAGGACATCTAAGCATTAGTGTACTGTGAGAGTAGCATTACTGGAAAAAAAAATGATATAAAGAAAGTAAAATAAAACAATTCAATTAGGTTTCAGAACAGCTTTTCAATTCTATAGGCAAGCATAGATCAGACACATAAAAAATGGGGAACAAATAAATAAAAATGCATACACAAAATAGGAAGACTTGAGTTCTAAGCAGCTTAACCAATATGCTTTGCTCCAAATGGACTGCCACTTTGGGCATGGTAGGCAAAGAATCTTCTGAAAATATTATGGAGGTAATTCACTTTTTTAAAAATATTAAATGAACATTGACCTAACAGTGTTTATTCTGGTTTCCCAGATGAATAGCTTCTTAACTCCTGTGCTGTATAACTATAAAATCAAAGTCTTCAGTGTTCTATAAGCTGCTTTCAGATTTATATTGTATAGTCTATATATTAATTAAAACTTGAGGGGCGCCTGGGTGGTGCAGTCGGTTAAGCGTCCGACTTCAGCCAGGTCACGATCTCGCGGTCCGGGAGTTCGAGCCCCGCGTCAGGCTCTGGGCTGATGGCTCAGAGCCTGGAGCTTGTTTCTGATTCTGCGTCTCCCTCTCTCTCTGCCCCTCCCCCGTTCATGCTCTGTCTCTCTCTGTCCCAAAAATAAATAAACGTTGGGAAAAAAAAAAATAAAAAAAAAAAAAAACTTGATAATTACTAAGGTATAACTGTAGCTGTTCAAAAAATATTTACAAAAAGTCTAAATACTAGAAAATTAAGATATGGAACCAAGAGTATGATGACTCCTCATGATAAAAACTCCTGAAGTATAATCAATTCCTACTTGTATGAAAAAAGAATAAATTTATACATCCAAAACTACAATTAAACTTAATTTTTTTTCCTTTTTTTTTTAATTGGAACTAGTCAAAAAAAAAAAAAAAAAAAAAAAATGGAGAAGGAGCCTACCTGGCTCAGTCCATAGAGTACATGACCCTTAATCTCAGGGCTGTGAGTTCAAGCCCATGTTCGGCATAGAGCCTACTAAGAAAAAATTAGAAAACAAAAATTAAAAAATATTGGAAGTAGGGGCACCTGGGTGGCTCAGTCAGTTAAGCATCCAAGTCTTAATTTCAGCTCAGGTCGTAATCTCAGGGTTCGTGGATTTGAGCCCTGCTTGGGCTCTGTGTTGACAGCATGGAGCCTGCTTGGGATTCTCTTTCTCCTTCTCAGCCTCTCCCCGCACCCCCCCCCCACACACACTTTCTCTCTTTCAAAATAAATAAATAACTTTATAAAACAAATTGGAACTAGTCTAAAAGCAATGTATTAATTGACATCAGACATAAATTTGAATATATTAGCACATATACAAACACACATATACATACACTCATACATAATGACCACATTTATCCAGCTGTTTCCAGCTTTATAGTTTTCTGCTTGATTGTTTTTTAACTGATCCTTGATTCATGGTCTCTACATGCTGTGGATTGAATTGTGTCTCCCAAAAGATATGTAGAAGTCCTCATCCTTGATACCTGTGAATGTGACTTCACTTGGAGATATGATCTTTGCACATGTAATTAAGATGTAAATGAAGATGAAGTCATAGTGGAATAGGGTAAGCCTTTAATCAAGTATGACCAGTATCCTTATAAGAGAGAAGAGGGATGCCTGGGGGGCACAGTCAGTTGAGCATCCAACTTTGGCTCAGGTCATGATCGCATGGTTCCTGGGTTCAAGCCCCATATCCAGCTCTATGCTGACAGCTCAGAGCCTGGAGCCTGCTTCAGATTCTATGTCTCCTTCGCTCTCTCTTCCTCTCCCTTGCTTATGTTCTCTCTCAAAAATAAGTAAACATAAAAAAATAAATAAGAAAGGAGAAGAGACAAACAGGAAGAATGCCTTGTGAGAATCGAGGCAGATATTACAGTGATGCATCTATAAGCCAAAGAATGACAAGGATTGCCAGCTGTCACCAGAAGCTAGAAAAAAAAAGGTGGGAAACACATTCTCCATCAGAACCCTCAGAAAGACCCAGCCCTGCTGATCTCTGGATTTCAGACTTCTGTCTTCCAGAACTGTGAGACAATAAATTTCTGTTGTTTTAAGCCACCCATTTTGTGGTACTTATTACAGCAGCCCTAGAAATAGTATGTGGCCTGGAACATATGAAAATTCCAGAGAACTCCATGGCTATTGCTGTTAATTCTAATATAATTTAAAGGATCAAGTTTATTATTTTATTCAAAATGTAAGTATTACATTTTTAACATAATGTCAAAATGATTAAGGATTTCTCCTTTGTACCTAATGAGAGGGCTGTATTCTTTTTTTTTTTTTTTAATGCTTAATTATTTATTTTGAGAGACAGAGGGAGAGAGAGACTGAGCAGGGGAGGGGCAGAGAGAGAGGGAGAGCCAAGCAGGCTCCACAATGTCAGCATGGAGCCTGACATGGGACTCGAACCCATGAACTGTAAGATCATGACCCGAGGGGAGACCAAGAGTCTGACACTTAACCGACTAAACCACCCAGGAGCCTGGGAAGGATATATTCTAAAACATTTTTTCTTCATGATGAGAACGTAAGTAAATGATGCTAATAACTTTTAGAACCAGTAAGAGCTGTAATGTGTAAAGGACTGAGCAGATATTTTGAGGTCAATAAAGTATGAGTCTAAGTCCATGTTTGGCTTTTTCTTAGCCCTGCTCATTTAGGTAAATCTTTATGAGTTTCCAGTCCCTCATCTGACTCATTTACATTGTTGACAAGATACATTGTATCAGGTTAGTAAGATTCCTATGAAAGTTTCAAAGTATTATAATTTTTCTCCCCAGTTTTTCCAGTAAAGAAAGTTAGGAAAGTGAGCACTTTTATTCTTAATGTGGAGGGGGAAAAAATGCTGCTTTAACATTTTGACTCATCACAATTTATGTTAATTAATTAGTATAATTCACTCAGACAAGAAATGTTGACTTCATGCTCAGCAAGATGTTTTCCAATAACAAAGATTCTTATTTATATAGGAGGTAGCATTGAAATATTTTTGGCCTCTCTGGTCATTATAGCTAATATTTATAATCCTGGGGCCTTCTAAAGAAATGCCAGTATACCAGAAATAACATTTTGTGGTGTTATTGCTTTACCTCAAACTCACAGCTTTTACAGGGACACTAAGGTGGAAAGAGATCACTGAAACTCAATTTTCCTGTCTTTGTAACAATATTTCTAACCTTTGTTACAGAAATGGTTTGATTTTTTAACGCTCGTGTCCACAATGTTAAAACTGTTGAAAGTTTCCAGAACCATAAGTCTAACCAACCCTTCTTCATCTCCTCCATAGCAAATCATATTACTTTAGAGTATCAAGGAACCACAATGGGGAAAAAAAGAACAAAGATTGTTTTTGCTTTTATAGTCTTTGCTTTCACAATTCAACAGTAAATCAACAGTGAACATTTGGTTTGCCGGAGGCAAACATGAAATCAGCTTGCCTGTTTGGAGCTTATATTGTCTTTTGTTCTTATCTGATAACTCTTCAGAATAAGCACAAACTCTCCTATCTTGAAGACCCTCAGTACCAGTGGTAGTCCCCACTGAATTTATTCATCAAAAATGATGTGAAATTCAGCTGTCCAATTTTGTATTTGTGAGGAGTATTGGTAATATAGTTCAAAATAAAGCCACAGAGAAGAATTCATTTCAGCATAGAAATAATTTCCCCTACAGTTAATCCTGTTTTTATTTAGACACAGAGACTTGCCTCCACAAGGCCATTTCTCTCCCTAGGAAGAAGAAAGTTTTGTTGAGGGGGAAAAAAGCCATCTGACTCAACAGATACTTAAGCACACAAGGAAGAAAACTCTTTTTCAGGATGATTTTCTTGCCAACACACTCTGAGTGTCCTCCTGGCCATACCCAGTTTCAATGCCAGATTCAAGCCTTCCTAGTGACAAAGGAAACTGTCAAAAAAGTGGAAGACATCAGTAGTGATTTGAAAACACAATAAGACAGGGGAAGCAAGGGAAAAGGAACAAGGCATGAGAAATTCAAACTGATAGGCCTGATATAGCTGATAGCTACATCATGAAGCAGTACTTTGATTTGTTAAAGAGATGTGTAAGACTTAGCTTGAAGTTATTTCCTTTGCTAATTCTCTCATTTTTCCTATACATTTCTTAAAAGAATGAATCTCATGTGTGCAAAAAAGTATTTGTAAGGGATAAAAACATAAATGAAATTCAAAGTATTCTCAAAGCAGCTAATGAAATAACTGTTATCTTTAAAGTAGGGCAAATAAACTTAAATGGTCAAAAAACAAAATATTGGTGAAGGTTTCTGGTATGTCACACTCCTGAGGACTAACAGGAATTAGGGTCCCACCCTCCATTTTCCAGAGAGCACACATAACTGGATATTTACCTGAGGGCTTGTGGCAGTACCAGAGTCTCTCTCACTCTTTCCATAGAAAGGTGATTCTATGCCCCTCCTTCCTGAATCTCCCAGAGCTGTGTATTTTGACCAGTAGAAGCTGAGTCCTGTTGTGAGGAACCCTAACAGCTCCATGGAGAGGCTCATGTGCCACAAGACTGTTGCCAGTGCTCTAGCTGAGTGTCCAGCTAGTTAGTAACCAGCACAAACCTGTTAGCCATGTTTATTGAGCCATCTTTGGAAGTGGATCTTCCAGCCCCAGTCGGAACACTCTGATGATGCCACAGAGAACAGAGAAAAAATTCCCCATAAAGCTCTGATCACATTGCATATGTGTGAGCAAAAGAAATGATTCTTCTTGTGACAAGCCAATAATTTTTGGGGTGGGATGTTACACAACATTAAAAAGCCAGATATTGTTTTGGAAAGTAGTTTAACAGGCTCTACTACTCCTACCATAACTCCAGCACTTCTCTTACCTGAATTTAAAAGAAAAAAGACTTGGAAAAACATTGAATAGACAGAGCTCTCAGAGTTGTAAATAACTCCCCTAATTCTCTGGGTACTTTCCCCAAGTAGAGGTGGGGGAAAAGGTAGGAATTAATAGGCTTTGTTACCTTTTCTGTTTGACTTCTTAACTCCTCTACAGATATTTACTGGGATCAGACCTCAAATAAATTACTTTCTTGTAAATTATTGTCTTGAGAGAACCCTAACAAAGACAACCTTAGCTAGTGATGCAGTGCCCACTGGTTGCATAGGTATGTCTTAGTTATCAGTACTTTTGCTTGTAAAATAATGGATGTAGTGTCTTCTGTGATCTGGTGCCCCACACTTTGGTTTTATCATATGTAACTAGTTTATTAATGCAAATCAATGCATATAAATATGAGTCAGTTTGGACTTGTTTCATTATTTTTTATTTGTTTTTTAAACATATCCCCAACTGGATAATGTAGAATCTCTCTTCTCTAATTAGTAAATTCCTTAGTGATAAGATTATATGATACTTTCTATACTTTCTGTTACTGAATTCCTTATAGCCTGTGTTTAAACTTCCAATTAAAATCCAATTCAAGTCTTATATCTTGCCTAAATGGTTGTTTTAGTCCTAGGAATTCAGAGGGAGGAGGAGGTAGGACGTCTTTCATTCTGTCATTTCTCTACAATGGAGATGAGTGTGTTGGAGTTATGTCTTCTCCGGTATTCTGTTCTCGCTCCCTCTTCTGGGTTTGCATCCCCTGATGTTGTGGGCTGAGAAGAAAAGAAAGGCCATGGTGGGAATCTTCTTAGAAACTAAGCACATCTCAGTGGTAAAACAACCCAGATATAGGTCTCATTGAGTCTGGCCCTCTTAGTTGACCATGACTACTGCTAAAATGATATTCTGAAGGGATGGGGATCAGTGTTTAGCCTCCTTTTATACTTACATACTTAGAAAACTTCAGTGTTTTTCTGAAGACTCTGAAAGCTACGTGAACTTAGGAGAGCATTTTTCTCCTTCTTCTTTCCCTGGAAACGCCATTCTACGAGTCCCTATTCATTGTATATTTGCAAATTTCTCTAGTAACACTTCTGCTTTCAGAAATATTCAAAGATGTGGGCACGAATTTCTATATCTACATATGCTGCCAAACTCTAGTAAATAATGACAAAATTATATGAGTCTTTTCTCTTGACATCCTATTTACAATATTATAAGATCACAATTTCATATCTTAGAAAATGCACTAATAAAAATGAGAAATGTGGGACGCCTGGATGACTCAGTCAGTTAAGCACTGACCCTTGATTTCGGGTCACAGTCACCATCTCACAGTTCATGGGATTGAACCCCATGTCAGGCTCAGTGCTGACAGCACAGAGCCTGCTTGGGTCTCTTTCTCTCTCTGTCTCTCTCACTCTCTCTCTCTCTCTCTCCCCTAATCTCTTCCCCCTTCCCTGCTTTCTCTCTATTTCAAAATAAATAAATAAACATTTTTTTTTTAAATGAGAAATGTACTGCTTGTATAAGAAGTCAATTTTACTCAGTCCTCTCAGAATTCTTCAACATTTTGGCAGGTCAACTTTCTTGAAACAAAACAAAACAACAAATAATGAGAGTGTTACTGAGATGCCCTTGAAGCAGAGATACCTGCTGCTTCAGTTGGCCCAATGGCAGCAACATCTATCATGCCATTCCTAGATTTCCCCTCATCTACATCCACAGTCAACAGTTTTGTTGTTCTCAATTACTTGCATGATGGGATTTGAGCCCGCAGATGACCCTTTCCTTGTCAGGCCACAGCTGATATAAATACTCATTTACCATGGTCACTAGACATGGAAACACCAATCCCATGACTTTCAGACATTGTTTTCTCTATGCTTTCTATAGTAGAATCATCAATTCCTCCTGCTTATGTAGTGACTTTGGCCATTTGGTCTTCTGGTATAAGGATCTCAAAGTGACTAGGCACTAGCCACAGTTTTGGCTTACTGTGATCCCTGGGAGAAAAGTGCCTTTAGGGATCAGGGCTTTTCATCAAGCAAAATCTATGTTTACAGGGAGAAGGAAGCAGAAATTCCACATGTGACTCACTGATAATGACAGTAAAAGGTTTCTTCTACTTCCAAACTTTAGACCTCAAAGCACGTATGGGATAAAGCAGCATGTATTGGCTATTGGGCCCTTGTATATTTTTCATCTCGAAGAGCACTACCCTGATGAGAAGGATGTCATAATCAGGGCATTCGCTATATCTTCAAGTGTACACTCCAATGTTCTATCAGATTAGCTGTTTTCCTGATGATGTAGAATATGATACTAAGGCCCACTTCATACACTGTCAGATGGATTTGGAGCAGTTTTTCACTTAGCATCTGGAATTTGAAATCCCCACTCCAGCTAGGAGTCCCTAGTGTCAATGACAGTTCAAAGTACACTCAACAATCCTGAAATATTTGAGTATTCCTCTTTCTACAGTTACTCTGGTGAATGACCATAGGTTTCTTTGAGATATACAGTAATAATTACTACTATGTATACATGTTGTAACACCAAATACTTACTTCTCAAAGAGCCCTGGCCTCCCCTTCAGTCGAAGGGACTTGTGTTTGAGGAATGTTGAAGGTCTGGAAATTGGGCTCACTGTTATAATTTGCATTATAACAATTGCCATCAGCCTTCTATTCCCCACTGTTTAAATTTCTTCATTATAAAAGTTAAGAAATCACTGACTGCTCATTGATGCTTTTTTGAAGAATACCAGAGTCTGTTAGTCATCCATAGATTCCTAGGAGTCACAAGTGTCATTTCATCCTTTCTACTACTACCACAATTATGCCTACTTTGTCTCTGATGGTTAAGTGCTGAAACTTGATCTTTGTTCTTTTGGAATTCTGTGTTTCTCATTGACATTGTATTATCCAGTTGAACAGCTAACTTTCTACCATCAATCCCACCACAGGTGAATAGCCACCACTGGCTTCTCAACAATACTGGTGGCTCCTCATTGCTTTGGAGACATTATCCTTCAAGATAATCCTTGGAAATCAGAGGCAACTACTGGGTTATCTAATTTTGTATAATAAATTTATTCTTGCTTGCTATATTTTCAGCCTTTTGACCATACGTAGTTCTGGCATTTCTACTTCATTACTGCTAATCACCTAGCTTTTTTTTTTCCCCATTCTTGAAGAAATCATCCTATCAACATAATATTAGGGCTATCTCCAGGTGTCCTTGACAGGTACAATTTATGAAATCATAGGAACCCAATTATTAATAAACTCTACTTTATTCAGCTTTATATTCAGCCCCCATTGACCTAGCATCATCACAATCTAGTCCCAATCATCATCTCTCTGTTCTGGTTGGTTTCTAATAACTGTTTTTGCCAAATCTTTCAATGAATAACCCCTTACTTCCTACAGCAGAGACAGTACTTCCTTCATTAATCCATACCGAGATTTGGTCACATGTATTACTCCAGAAGCAATGAGGGAAAGTGGAGGAAGGTATTATCTTGCCAGACATCTACTTCCTGTGAGACCTTAGCATGGTTTTTAGGCAAGGAGTGAGAGTTCTCCCAAAAGTTATCCCTGAAAAAAGCATTTAAATGCAAGTTGTTTCCTTGAAGGGTGATCTTAAGAAACACTATATGTGGAGAAAACAAATGAGGAAGTATGCCAGTGTTCCCCCAAAATTCATGTCTACCTGGAATGTGACCTTTGGAAATGGGGTCTTGCATATGTAATTAGATGAGGTCATACTGGGTTAGGGTAGGCCCTAAATACAACAACTGATGTCTTTATAAAAGATAGAAAAGGGAGATACAGAGACACAGAGGGGACAGAGAAGAAAGTCATGTGATGATGGAAGCAAAGGCTCAAGCAATACAGACATAAGACAAGGAACACCAGGAATTTTTGGCAACCATCAAAAATGAAGAAGAAAATTCCTTAGAACCTTCAGAGAATAGCATGGTCCTGTTTACACCTTTATTTTGGATTTCTACCCTCCAAAACTGTGAGAGAATAAATTCCTGTTGTTTTAAGTCACTTAGCTTCTTTGTTTTTTATAAAAGCAGCAGTAAGAAATAATACAGGCAGGGAAAGGAAGAAAATCAAGAAAGGGTGTGTTATCAAGCTCTGAGCCACTGCAATTTAATCCCACTTAGGAATTCCGAGTATCCATACAGAACACATCCTTCAGTTATTCCTCTTGAAAATGCAGGAATTAGGGTAATTTTCTACCAGTTACCGTTGGTTAAATGCTGTTTTCCAGAGAATTCTTTTGTTCCCCAACACTTCTGATACATTAAGCACTTGAGCAGAACAGGTTCTGGTGGTCCTTCAGTCAAGAGGGCACAAAGGCTGGCAGCTGGAACTAAAGCTTCTGTGCTTGGAAATGGTAAGGACAGATGAAACACTGACAGTTGTCTGCTACAGATATTCAAATAAATCCATGTTGTTTATTCACATTCAAATTATATGGACCATCAGGCCCACGGATCTTTCTCCAAATTTGTTCAACTCCTGACCTCAGTAGGTCTTCACTGAGTAATCTTCTAGTAGGCCAGACTTTGGCTGCAGTTGCTTTTGTTTTGTTATGATTCCTGTAGAAAACTAGTCCTTCACAATTCAGGAGAATCTTGCTCACTTCTGTGCTGTTTTTCATACAGGCCTCAGTGGTCTTTCAGTAAAACACAATACTACACCTCCTGGATTACTTCCAGACAATCTTCTCCAAAGAGATGGTAGCTATTTAGTTTACAGTTCCATGAATGACCATATTTCCAAAGTGTTTCCTCCATCCAGGGTGATTGTGTCAGTAAAGTGTTCCAGAGCAGCCACACATTGTACCAGAGCCACCCCTTTCTAATTTTATTTGGGCCCTGGTACTAAGCTTGGATTACCTGCCCAGACTTCCTGCTTCCTCATGGTCATTTCCCTTATTGGTCCCAGTGTCTCTCAGTTTGGATAAACTTTTTTCATCATGTCTTAGTAACATTAAAAAGAGGAAAGATGTCTCTTCCTTTACTCTTAAGAGATCCCTTGGTTTCACACAAATTTGTCTGTCCCTCCATGGTGACCTTCTTGAGTTTCTTACCAAAGGACTATTAGGAGGAATTATATTAATGACATAAATTTGGTTCTTATGTAAACTCAAAATGTACTCATGATTCTTAAAAGCCAACTTGCTAATGAATGCTATTAGTCACAAGAGGAATAAGGCATGAGGATATGAGTAAATTGCGTTCATATTCACCAAAGCTAATAGAAAAGCAGTGACTTTTTTCTGTCAGTAAAATACCAATTTTACACTAAGTATAACATTTTAAAAGTACTTACTTGTCCAGATGTTTGGTGTAAATTATTTATTTGCTAAAATATTTATTGTTCACCTACTTTGTTCCAACATTGTGCTGAGTGCTGGGTGGATAAAGACAAACAAATATAGCTCCTCTCCTTATAA